>NW_007726506.1:624782-649942 GCF_000696425.1 Galeopterus variegatus
CGGTGTTGCACCCGCGCCTCACTCAGCCAGTGAGCGGGAGCCGGTCTGTATGTGGGATCCGAACCCTCGGACGGGAGCGCCGCCGCGCTTCCCAAGCGGCGCACTATCCAGTGCGCCACTGGGCCGGCCCCTAGCAGAAGCCTTTTTAATAGGCATTGCTAAACAAATAACCCCTTACTGTTATTCATCTATCACTTTTTAAAAAGTGATGTATATTGTCCTTAAATAGTCACATGATGGAGGAAAATTAGATATTCCTCCATTATGCATTTCAAGAAACAGGCTTATAAAAGTTATAACACGCCCAAAGTATTTAGTAATGCCATTTGTCCACTTGACTTGGATCAGTGCTTTTTTTTTTTTTTTAATCTTCGTGGGTGCCTAGAACATAGGCTCAGTCTACTATGCAGGAACTGATTAATTTCACATTTGATCTTTAATTACAACATTCTAGTGATAGGACATGTGAATGAGTGTTTTTTTTTTTGCTTTTTTTAAGGTCAGATACGCATAACACAAAACTTACCTTTTTAACCTTTTTTTCCCTCTTTTTTTTCCTTTCTAACCATTTTTAAGTATAGAGTTTAGTGGCATATGATATTTCTGTGTTTAACTTTCTGAGGAACTGCCCAACTTTCACAGAGGTTGCATGCACCATTTTACTTTCCCACAATTGATGCACAAGTGTTCTAATTTCTGTACATTCTCTTCAACACTTGTTATTTTTTGTTAGTGTTTTTTAATCCTAATGGGTATGAAGTGCTATCTCATTGTGGTTTGATTTTCATTTTCCTTATGACTGCTGATGTTGGGCATCTTTTCATGTGCTTATTTATTGGCCAATTTATATACCTTCTTTAAAGAAATATCTGTCTAAGTCCTTTGTTCATGTTTGTTTCTTTGTTTCGTATTTGGCAGCTGGATGGTACAGGGATCTGAACACTTGACCTTGGTGTTACCTTGTTCATTTTTTAATTGGATTGATTACTTTGTTGTTGGGTTGTAGGAATTCTTTATATATTCTGGGTATTAAATCCTTATCAGATACATATGACTTACCAATGTTTTCTCCCATTCTGTGGGTTGTCTTTTCACTCTCTTGATAGTGTCCTTTGATCCACAGAAGTTTCTAATCTTATGAAGTCTAGTTTATCTATTATTTCTTTTGTTTCTTGTGCTTTTGGTGTAATATCTGAGAAATCATTGCCAAATCCAACATCATGATGCTTTTTCTCTATGCTTTTTTTTTTTTTTCCTTTTTGTCTTTTTTACTGACCGGCAACGGGATCGCAACCCTCGGTGTTGCGCCCGCACCGCGCTCAGCCAGTGAGCGGGAACTGGTCTCCACATGGGATCCGAACCCTCGGTGGGAGCACCGCTGCACTCCCAAGCGGCGCACTCTCCAGTGCGCCACCGGGCCGGCCCTATGCTTTTTAAAAGAGTTTTATAGTTTTAGTTCTTACATTTAGATATTTGGTCCATTTTTAGTTAATTTTTGTATATAGTGTAAGACAAGATTCCACCTTTATTCTTTTGAATTGGATATCCAGTTTTCCTAACACTGTTTGTTGAAAAGACTGTCTTTTCTCCATTTAATGGTATTGGCACTCTTATCAAAAATCAGTTCACCATATACTTATATGTGAAAGTTTATTTCTGGGATTTCTATTTTATTCCATTGGTCTATGTATTAGTTCCTTTCTGTTGCTTATCACAAAATACCTGAAAGTGGGTACCTTTTAAGAAAACAAAATTTGTTGCTTACAGTTTCAGAAGCTGGGAAGTCCAAAGTCCAGGGAACACATCTGGTAAAGGTCTTGTTTGGGGGTGGCTTCACAGCAATGCAGGGGTTCACATGAAAGAAAATGGTGGATCAGAGAGAGAGAGAGAGAGAGAGAGTGTAAAGTTGTGTTGTTGATTTACAAACTCTTTTATTCATGTAAGTGTTTACAGCTATAAATTTTCCTTTTAGCAGTGCTTTTGTTGAATCCCATAAATTTTATTTTGTGTTTTTGCTTCATTTGTCTCAGCATATTTTTCTGATTTCCCTTGTGATTTCTTCTTTGACCCTTTGGAGTTTAGGAGTATATTGTTTGATTTTTACATGTTTGTGAATCTTCTAGTTTTCCTTCTGTTATTTGCAGTTTTATTCCATGTGGTCAGAAAAGATACTTTATATGATTTTAGCCTTTAAGTTTATTAAGACTTGTATTATGGCCTAGCATATGGTCTATCCTAGTAAATGTTACATGTATGCCTGAGGAAAAAGTGTATTCCCCTATTGTTGGGTAGAGTGTTCCATATATGTTAGGTTCAATTGGTCTATAGCATTGTTCAAGTAATCTGTTTCTTTGTTGATTCTGGGTGTTCTATCCGTTATTGAAAGTCTCCAGCTATTATTACAGACCTGTTTCTCCCTTTAATTCTGCCAATGTTTGTTTCATATATGAGGGGACTTCAAAAAGTTCGTGGAAAGATTTGCATTAGCTTTTAATTCTTTTTCCACAAACTTTTTGAAGTACCTTCATATTTGTGGCTCTGATGTTTGGTGCATATGTTTATAATTGTTATATTAAAGCCTGTTTTGTTTGATGTTAGTATAGCCACCAGCTTTTGTTTATTACTTGCATGGAATATATTTTTCCATCCTTTTACTTTCAAGCTAAGTATGTCTTTAGATCTAAAGTGAGTTTCTGATGACAGCGTTTAGTAGGGTCATGATTTTTATCCATTCTTCAAATCTATGGCTTTTGTTTGGGGAGTTTAATTCATTTATATGTAAAGTAATTACTGATAAGGAAGGACTTTCCTTTTGCCATTTTATTTATTTCATGTGTGTATTATAGCTTTTTTTTTTTTTTGCCCATTTTCTCCATTACTTCCTTTCTTTGTATGTACTTGATATTTTTGTCTTCAAGTTCACTGATTCTTTCTTCTGCCTGTTTAAGTCTGCAGTTGAACCCCTCTAGTGGATTTTAAAATTTTTAGTTTCTGTGCTTTTCAGTACAAGCTATAGAATCCCTGTTTGGTTCCTTTTTATAATTTCTCTTTCATTTTGTCTCTGTATCATTCTCCTGATTTCCTCTAGTTCTTCATGTTTTCCTTTAACTTTTTGAGCACATTTAAGATCAGTCTACTAAGTCTGATGCCTGTGCTTCTTCAAGAACAGTTTCTATCGACCTGTTTTCTTCCTTTGAATAGGCCATGTTTTCCTGCTGCTTTGTATGCCTCACAGTGTTTTTGCTGAATATTGGGCATTTGAAAAAATAGTCATCTGTCCCAGTCTTTTCAAACTGGCTCTTGCTGGAGCAGTCCTTCACTGAGTAGCTGGGTGTGCTCTGAGCCTTGAGATCAGCCTGGGGTGAAGGTTTAAGGTCTTTTCAGGTGTTTCTGAGCATGTATCACCTGGGCCTGAGTGTCTTTTTTAATCCCCCTGTATACACAGCCAATTTTGTGTGTCTTAATTTCCCAAAGAGTTTCAGTCCAGTTTCTCCTCTGGGCTTCACATGGTCTATTGTATGTTTCTTGCCTGGTGTCTGTAGCTTTTAGACTCCTTGCAGCTTTCCTGAGCAGTGTCCACTGCTTCTCCCCTGCCTGAGATTCAAGTTGGGCAAAACAGAGACCAGTCCTTCAGGCAGTGCCCCGACAGGTTGGGCCATTGTAAATAAAGTCTGCGGTGTTCCCTCCTTCCCAGTTTGAGGGAAGGAATGGGAACTGTACTGCTGCTTCCAGATAGACCATGCCTCACTGAGGAGGAGATTGGTCGAGTAAAAATGACATGAGATTTTCTACTGTCTTGAATGTGGCTTTTTCTTGACTAGGTGTTCACTCGGTTGCTGTAGACCATTGACTATTTTCCAGAGTTCCTATAGATTATTTTAGCCGTTTTTGGGATTGGTTTTGACATCTCCATGAGGGAATTGTTTTATGTCACGTTTATCAGCTAATAAAATTGCCTTTTCACTCACTGGCTGAGCGTGGTGCAGACCACACTGTGCCGAGGATTGCAATCCCCTTACCAGTCAAAAACAAAAAAGTTACCTTTTCAGATACTATCCAGTTACTATATGCCTCATTTAACCATTTTATGTTAAATTCATCAACTAGTGAAATTGGCCTTTCAAAAACTGTTACTATAAATTCACTTTTATATAAATGTTTATGAATTACTGCAAAATAACTTGATGTTCTTAAATTAAGGAAAAAGAACCTATGTGAAGAACTTGTAAGAGATACAGATCAGTATATATCAAATTTAGTAATGGCAAAAAGCTACATTGAAGAGAAAAAAAATGAGTTGGATGCAGCTATGAAGATAGCAAGAGAGTTAAAATCAGCACCTTCTCTGAGGACATATTGTGACCTGAATCAGGTAATTTTAATAGTTCACAATGTGAATTATTTCTGTGGCAGCTTATTTTATATGATATTTAAGATGCAATAAGAATATGTTTTCAGGCTATTCTAACCTCCAACCTATGTTGTCATCAATTAAGAATTCTTACGTGTTTGTACTCCAAGACAACTTTATTATATTTGTTTGGCCTTTCGTTTTTTTTTATCATTTAGGGAAATAATGCAAGAAGGTCTTTATAACACATGATCTGAGAGGAGGATAACACTGAGGCAAGTAGGATAACACTGAGCTGAAAGTTGAGGTTTCTAGGACATCTGAATGAAAAATGAGGACAAAAAAGAATAGCAAACTAGATGAGACCGTATTTTCTTTTCATGAACAATTTAGGTATGCTGTTAACTCTCAGCTTAAAAATTTAATTCACTGTCCCATTTCAGGTTTTTCGTTACCCCCTCCCCAAAATGTGCAAGTCAGGATACAAGTTGTTTCAGCAATCTCCTATCATTATGTGCCTAGGGGGCAGAATTGGGCAAAAAAAGAAACATGTTTTTTATCAGATAGTTTGGCAGGACAAGGTTGACCATAGATCCTCTTTGCTAATTTCTGCCTCACTCTCTAAGTGTCTAGATTCTCTCTCTTCAGGGTCTCATTTCCCATAGTTAATTAAATATTTGGACTGAACTGAGGTATAGAATAGACACCATTGGTTTGCCTTTTTCCGAAATCTCTAACTTTACTGACGGGAGAGTTTGCAACCACCTGACTTGGCCAGACCTCCCTCCAACTGTAGTTCTAAAAACAATAATAGTCATTTCCTATGTACAGGTATTACATGTGAAGCACTAGGAAGTGAAAAAAGTGATAAAATTGGGTCTTCACCCTAGTTATTCTTGTTAGGAAAATAGGGCAAAAAGAGAGAAAGAACATTTGAAGAGAGCAGCATAGGTGCAGAATGAATCAGATCAGACTTTCCTCTGCTCACGTAGCTACATCTTATTTATTAGCTAGTGTCTGTTGTTGTTGTTATCTGTTACTACATATCTCCAAAAGATTTTAAACCCTTTTAGGGGAAAATAGTCATAAACACTTATTCGCATCCCTTCCTTTGAGTATCCAAAATTGAGCCTTCAATGCATTAATTAATGGAATGCTCAAGGATATAGTTGTCCTTCTAAAATCTTACTATTTCAGTAATATTTGTGAAAAAAATTCACATATGAATGACACTTCTCTTTTGATTCTAGATTGTCCGGACTTTGAAGATAACATGTGAGAGTGAATTGTCACAAGTTAGTTCTCTAACACGAAGGAACCCTCCCAGGTGAGTAAGTCATAATTCAGGAGATGACAACAAGTATAAAAATGTATTAGAGGTATTTATGTATTATAAATGTGTTAAATTTATTAAAATAGCAAGCAATTATGAATTGAAAATTTGGGTCACAAATGTTTCCCAAGTTAACAACCAAATTAAAGTAAGTGAAATTAATGATAAATTAAAAAGTTATTTAAATGTTTTCTTTTAAATTAGTTATTTTAATGTCAGCAACTGATTTTTATTTGGAGAAAATAATCTTGTATTGAAACATTTACTTATATGCTAATGTTTTGTTTTAGGTTGAATATGAATTGCAGTGAGATCATCTGTATGTTCAACAATATGGGAAAGATTGAATTTGAGGACTCCACAGAGTAAGTATAAGAATGGCAACATGCCGTCAGTGTCTGACAGTACCTCTGTTATCTAAGAGAGAGAAAAAATGATGTTTTGTGGTATGATTCAGAAGCTGAAAAATAATTTACAGGACAAAATAGTTTCTATAGTTAAATTCTATGTATAATATTTTTTAAAAGACCTAGAATGGAATTAGTATTTAATGATATGTGTCATAGTTACCCTTGATATTCATTTCATCAGCAAGCTTTGAGCACTAACACTCTGGATATTTAGATACATGTCAGGGAAATTACACTAAGTAGAGGAAGACAGACATGTAAACAATAAAATGCATAATTCAGAATTTAGTGGAGAGGCAAAGGAAAGGAATGATTAGTTCTTCCTGGAGTAACAGGGGACTTGGAAAGAGATTTTATTTTCCCTTATCCATGAAAAATGACTAGCAGGTGGAAAGGAGGACAAAAGGGAAGGTAGGCATCTTAGAAATATGTGGGCATGAAATAGCATGCTAGGTTCAGGGAACTGCATGTTAAATTCCATCCTTTGTATCTCCAAAGATACAGAGAGGCTAACTCCTAAAGACTTTGTATGCTGTGTGGTGGTGTTTGAACTTTGTTTTCTAGAGCTGTGCTGTCCAGTATGGTAGCCACTAACCACATGAGGATATTTTAATTCAAGCATGAATTAAAACTAACTACAATTAAAAATATGGTTTTGTTTTGCCACCCACCTACCCCAAACTAAATATACTTAAAAACTTAGTTCCTCAGTTGGACTAGCCACAATTCAAGTGCTTAGTAGCCACATATGTCCAGTGGCTACCTGTCTTAATCTATTTATATTTCTGTAACGAAATACCTGAGACTGGGCAATTTATAAAGATCAGAAATTTATTTCCTCACAGTTCTGGGGGCTGAGAAGTTCAGGATCAAAGTGCTGACAGGTTCAGTGTCTAGTGAGGGCCCCAATCTCTGCTTCTAAGATGGTGCCTTGTAAGCTGCCATGTACATGGTAGTAGAGCAGAAGAGCAAAAAAGGGAAGGGGTATACTAAGCAAGCTCCCATGAGTCCTTTCATTCATAAAGGCAGAGCCCTCTTGACTTAATTATTTCCCACAAGACCCCACCTCTTAACACCATTACGATGAGGAGTATACTAAGCAAGCTCCCATGAGTCCTTTCATTCATAAAGGCTGAGCCCTCTTGACTTAATTATTTCCCACAAGACCCCACCTCTTAACACCATTACGATGAGGATTAAGTTTCAACATGAATTTTGGAGTGAACATTTAGACTAAAGCACTACTTTATTAGACAAAGCAGCACATTTCCATTATTACCAAAAGTTCTATTAGACAGTACAGCTCTAGACAATAGAAAACTACTAAAAGGTTTTAAGCATGAAAGTAAAAATAATTACATTAAGCTTTAAAAAGTTTAATTAAAAAGTAATAATCACATTAAACTTTAAAAATTCGGGGATTATTTGGGAGAGAATGATGGTGGAGGCTGAAGGATGGGTTAGACTGTTGTCATTTCCAGAGTCTATTGATATGAGAACCCAAGCATAGGTAGTAGCACTGGATTGGAACTGAGAATAGATGTGACAAATGCTAAATGGGGAACATTAATAAAATGTAGTAATGCTTGAATATGAGGAATGAGGTAAAGTGGAACATTCTTGGTGGTTTACAGGTTTGGCTTTGGTGACTAAATTGATGGATTGGCATTATTTACAAAAATTGGGAATATAGGAAGAAAAGTAAGTTGAGAGAAGGAAGAGAGTGGATATGTTGAGTTCCTATTGTTTACCAGTTATCTGGGGAGAAATGTCTAGAGAGTAGTTAGGTATACATTCTGAAATTTAAGAGATGTGGGACTTGATTCTGGATTTAGGAGTAGTCAGAATATAGATATTGTAGAAACCCCCAAAAAGAAAATAAATTTATTCATGTGTAGTTGGTTTGTCTCCAGGGGAAATGTTCCCCCAAGAAGCATCATGTTTGTTACCATAGGGAACAATCAGTCTGGCCCACAGTCTTAGAAGCTCAGAAACACACATGAGCGTATCTGCTCTAAGCCAGGCAAACTAATACAAGACAAGTTCACAAAACTGATGTATAGTCAGAATGCCAGGTTGTTACTTTAATGAGCAAATATAATTGCCAGCAGGGAATACAGTATTGATGTTGGCATTCTTTTCCAATACTCAGACAGAGTGAGAAGCCAAATTATCAGAAGTTGCTTTGTTCACAATCGTGTTTGGAATAGAGTAAGATTAATCAAATAGCTTAACAGCATTAGGTCAAGATAGCCTACTACATTCCTCTCCATCAGAGGGAAGACCTTGCCAGAGGAATTGGAATACCCGTCCTTCGGCTCAAGTCATTCTCACCCAGACAGTGCTTGGGTGAGCCCTACCCCATATTTGCCTCTGTGACTTGCCTTTTTGTGGTTCCATGAGTGCTCCACAGTCTTTATGGCCAATATATTCTTTTAGATATTTTTATAACTTTAACAGGCAAAGGTTAAAGGATATCAGAAGAGCCTCGCTCAGCCAGTGAGCGGGAACCGGTCTGTATGTGGGATCCGAACCCTCGGGCGGGAGCGCCGCCGCGCTTCCCAAGCGGCGCACTATCCAGTGCGCCACCGGGCCGGCCCTCTTCTTGACCTTTTAAAGAGCCTCGCTCAGCCAGTGAGCGGGAACCGGTCTGTATGTGGGATCCGAACCCTCGGGCGGGAGCGCCGCCGCGCTTCCCAAGCGGCGCACTATCCAGTGCGCCACCGGGCCGGCCCTCTTCTTGACCTTTTAAAGAGCCTCGCTCAGCCAGTGAGCGGGAACCGGTCTGTATGTGGGATCCGAACCCTCGGGCGGGAGCGCCGCCGCGCTTCCCAAGCGGCGCACTATCCAGTGCGCCACCGGGCCGGCCCTCTTCTTGACCTTTTAAAGAGCCTCGCTCAGCCAGTGAGCGGGAACCGGTCTGTATGTGGGATCCGAACCCTCGGGCGGGAGCGCCGCCGCGCTTCCCAAGCGGCGCACTATCCAGTGCGCCACCGGGCCGGCCCTCTTCTTGACCTTTTAAAGAGCCTCGCTCAGCCAGTGAGCGGGAACCGGTCTGTATGTGGGATCCGAACCCTCGGGCGGGAGCGCCGCCGCGCTTCCCAAGCGGCGCACTATCCAGTGCGCCACCGGGCCGGCCCTCTTCTTGACCTTTTAAAGAGCCTCGCTCAGCCAGTGAGCGGGAACCGGTCTGTATGTGGGATCCGAACCCTCGGGCGGGAGCGCCGCCGCGCTTCCCAAGCGGCGCACTATCCAGTGCGCCACCGGGCCGGCCCTCTTCTTGACCTTTTAAAGACCCTGATGCTTGCTTGGGGCTGGGAATGGGCAAAGGTTTCTTTTTGGGTAATGGAAGTGTTCTAAAATTAGATTGTGGTGATAGCTGTACAACTCTGTAAATTTACTAAAAATCATTGAGTTTTATGGTATACAAATGACACATCCTATTGATGATTTAAACAGCTTTATTGGTGGTTTATAAAATAACTCTGTGGCACCTAGACAACTTTAATCTTTTGTATGTGTCACAGTATTAACTTTTATTAACTTTGTAAAGGAAATGGCTTGAAGGTGGATAT
Source organism: Galeopterus variegatus (assembly GCF_000696425.1). Lineage (NCBI taxonomy): Eukaryota > Metazoa > Chordata > Mammalia > Dermoptera > Cynocephalidae > Galeopterus > Galeopterus variegatus. The sequence continues at coordinate 634,452 of NW_007726506.1, forward strand.
TAAAAATTTATGAAATGATTTAAAGTAGCCATATATCTCTGTATTTTTAAAACAGATATTTTCAAGAAAATGAAATTGGACAGAATGTTCAAAAGAAATATAATAATAAAAAGGAACTTTCTTGTCATGATACATACCCATCACTAGAAAAGAAAGAGGTTAACGTGTCTGTCCTAACCAGTGAAGCACCACCTTTGCAACTGGAGACCAATGATGTACATTTAGAAGGGAAAAACTTCCAGCCACAGAAAGAGGTTGTTGCAACGACATCCCCTAAAACCATTGCTGTGCTACCTGAAATGGGATTTAGCCCTGATGTGATAATTGAAGAAATTATTGAAGAAAACCTGGAAAGTGAGTGAAAATATAAAAAAGCGAAAAAAATCTTGTATCTGTAATTAGAAATAATTTGTACCTTTTTGTTCCATGTAGGTAACAGAAACATATTGCTGTTGCAAACTTATATCTCATTTTGAGTTAAAACCTGTTGATTCCATGCCCCTACTCTCCCATTTTCCAAAGTTAGGATGGTTTTTATTTTCAGTGCTGTAATATGGCTAACCTCTGAGGTGTAAATTTAATATTTGGATTAATTAGGGTATTTGACTTTTTTAGTGTTCCACGTACAATCCTTGTATAAAACATACAAATATAAGAAAATGAAAGAGCGATGATTGGTGGAAGTGGTTTTATTACTTTGTCCTTGAATTAAAAACAGCTTTTCTTAAATCTTTATTCTGAGATATAATATGTTATAAGATAAACTATCATGACTATAATGTCATCTACTTTATAACATTTAAATGTGTCACAGTTGTTTGATTAGATTTCAGTGTTGGTATCCTACCCATTAAAATGAGAGTGAGACACTACTCTTTGTAGTTTTATACTAATAGTCTTCTTGAGGACCATTTTCAACATCAGTTTTGATTCCCTCCCTCCACCCCACCATTGTCTGTTTTATTGGTTGACTTTCCCGAATGACATTTTGAATACAAAAAAAGGACACTTTTCTTTCATTTCCACTGTATTATCATCACTGATACCTCAGTGACTTAAGATAACCCATCATGACTTTACTTACTTGCTTTACTTACAATGGGTCTTGCCATTCCAGTATTTTGCCAATTCAAATACAGCTTTTTAAACAATAGCAAACCATTGTTAACATAAACAAAATTAGTACAATTGTCTTTGTCTCTTATTTTCATAAAGCATGCTTCACAGATTGTCTTATGGAGACACCTACATATCCAAAAAAGCCTCTTCAGAAAAAGTCATCTGTTCCTTTTGGATCAAAAGCAGGTACTTGTAACAACTGTCTGAGCTTGATGTAGTAGAGTTTGCTGTATGTATAGTAATTCTTGTGTAGGGTGAGGCAGTAAGTAAAATATATTTTACTGACAACTAAAACTTCTTCCCTTTTAACATTGAAAGTTTTCACTCTTTTTGGCAAAAATATTTCTGAAATTTGTAATACTTCTCCCAGCTATTTATCTTTTTATACCATCCTAAATATGAGTATTATTCTTTGTAGTCTATACTGAATAGTTAAAATGACCCATTTGTTCTATTTCTCTTGCAGAGGGGAGACTAATAATCACCTCTGCCCCTCTTACATCTTAAGTAGGACCTTTGGTTGGATCTGGGAACCAAATTGACACAAACTAGGAGAAAAGCATACAAGTTTCATTAATTTTACATTACATGGGGATCCTCACAATACAGTGAAGTCTGAAGAGGTGGCCAAAGCATGATGCTTTTACACTTTTTAGACAAAGAATGATAAGTTTTAAGAAGAGATGACAAAGGGGATCTAGCTAGGGGCAGTAAATTCTAGGAGATGTTTAGAGGTGTGAAGCTAGTGAGACATAATGGTTACTTCGGGGAGTTTATTCAGGTCCATTGGAGGCCCAGTTTCCAGTCCCTGGTGACGAAGGCTGTTTTCTCACCCTGACACTGGGAAGGCACGTCTCCCAAAGGAATCTTTGTAGCCTGCTACATGCAAAAAAAGGGCAGGTCAGATAGGCCTTCCTGCAACTACAGTTTCTCCAGTGTTTTCAGCTTGAAATAGTCAATATACCAAGTCAGCATATTTTGCATTGGTACCTCCTTAAGTTCTTCATTTCCCCAGTCTGAACCTTTTCTAGAAGTTTCAAACATTAAAAGCTGAGTTGGTGGCTATGGAGAGAAAATTCAGGTTATGTGGCGAGGGAGTAACTATGTGACGAGAAAAACATAAATTAGAACGAGATTGAATAAGCAGAAAAGAACAAATCTAAGCATATTTCCCCATAATCCCTTACACCAGTCTCCTGTGCCTGGGAATGGACCAGTTAGTTCATTTATCTGATGAAGAGTGTTTATCTTGTCTTTTAAAAGGGGCAAATTAGACTATGTTTATCCCAGATGATTTACTTAGAATCAGTATTTCTGTCCTGTCATCATTCAGGTTCTTCCTTTTTGAGCTGTTAGTATATCCAGGACATGGCAATTTTGAAGTATAACAAAGGCTAAATTCCAGCCTCTTATTGGAAGATTTGGTTTGGTTTTTTTGGCGGCTGGCCTGTATGGGGATCCGAACCCTTGACCTTGGTGTTATAACAATGGAGTGTTCTTAATGCTTGTATAGTGATATGCAACTCTTTTTTTATTAGTACGGAAAGCTTCGGAATGGCCCTTTTAATTTGATAAGTTCCAAAGTGTAGGAAAAAGGGTCTCAACATTGAAAAGAATTTAGAATCATGAAATACAAGTGGGTTTTCTATGTTACATCTAGTATGTTTGTGTGGTACTACCTTATGAACAAAGGAGCCCAAGTTTGTAATATGGCTGGCATTTAAAGTAGAGTGCCTAGTGACAGAAGGTGTTAGGTGTCCAAGTGCACATCTTCCTGACCATCTAGGTGGGAATCCTTCGTATATTTTGTCACCACACACGGTAAAAAGACCAGTGTTATTCACAAATAAGGTAAGAGTGGAATTTGTGACCTCTCAGATTGGGGTTTGTTGTGCCTTGTCTTCTGTCATATTGACGTCTGCACATCTCCATCCTCCATGTGTCCCATAGGAGCAGAACAGGTTGCAAAATATCTGATATAGGAGGCCTTTAGTTCTGTTTTGGCAGCTAAAGTGTTAAATTTTGTCACCTGGCCAAGTTAGTCCAGAAGTTTGGTCTATCCAGATTTAACCTTTTTGTCTGCCAGTCTAATGAGGGGAGCAAGTGAGCTACCCCACATTACAAAGGGCTGGCTTGGGAGCCCTCTGTGACATCTGGTGATCTGGCAAGTGTTTACCATAAGAGTCTGTGTTAGAGCCACTTATGATTTTCGTGAGAGGCTTAAGGATGTCATCTGTGGAATTAAACTGCAGGGCTAGATTGTAATGTTGCATTGGTATGTTACCTAAGAAAAGACCAGCATCCTTCCTGTTTTCAATGTAGCAGGGAAAATTCTTTCCTAAAGACCTTACAAGAGCAAAGGACAGTCCTTGAGCTCTCATAGCGATTTCCTTGTGTCGGGTTGGCTCACCAGAAGGAGAAATAGTGTAATGTCGGTTTCTCAGTCGTGGATGCCATGCCTTGCATCCATTCTGCAGACGTGATCCACCAGACACTCACATCGGCAGGGACAAAGATAAGTTCAGGTTCTTTTTTACAATCTAGGTGTTGACATAGTCAGTAATTAGATTGGTTAGTTAACGTAGCTAGGGTTTGGAAGACTGGTATGAAGGAGTCCAGGGTCTGTGCCTGACGTTTTGTAAATAATAGTAAGGGTTAATAACGACAAGACAGAGTATAAAGTTCATAGTGTAGGATCTGAGGGAGAATAGGATAGATTGAAATAGTCTCCTGTCAGCTTTTTAATGGGCAGTCTAAGAACAGGGAAGGTTTTGTCAAAAAAAAGAGATTTTTGTTTTGTGTATGTTTTTCCTTTTGGTTTTTTGGGTGGAGGGGAAGTGTTTTGTAAATAATAGTAAGGGTTAATAACGACAAGACAGAGTATAAAGTTCATAGTGTAGGATCTGAGGGATAATAGGATAGATTGAAATAGTCTCCTGTCAGCTTTTTAATGGGCAGTCTAAGAACAGGGAAGGTTTTGTCAAAAAAAGAGATTTTTGTTTTGTGTATGTTTTTCCTTTTGGTTTTTTGGGTGGAGGGGAAGTAGGGAAACGTAAAAGGGAAGAAAATAGGTAGAAGTGGAATTTCTTCATCTGGAATAGTGGGGAAAGCTGTCTATTTCAAAGAAATACTAGGGCGGTTCAAAAAGTACATGAAAAAATGGAATTAAAAGATAATGCTATTTTTTCCATGCTAATTTTTACTTTTTGAAGTATCTTGTATGGTTTACTTTTGGGGACCTGGGAATTGGCCTTGGAATCTTTAAGGTCACCTGTAGGAGTGGTTTTTTTAATTGTCCTGGAAGTGCTGATTGGGGTCCTCCCAGGAGGATTTCTTTTTATTTTCATGGCAGTGTAGGTAGTCAGCAATACTTTATAAGGGCCTTCCCAGCAATCTGACAGTGTGTGTTTTCTTCTAAAAAACCTTGATATACACATGATCCCCTGGTCGAAAGGGATGGCAAGTCTTGTCAGTTGGTGAAGGCCATGCCCTTTTTACCTGTTGATAGTATGTTCTAAGTATACTAGTAGTTTTTGTAGATAGCTAGTAAAGGCATCAAATTGTTCACCTATATGCCCAGAGTATTTAACCCAGGAATGGAAAGTTTAGAAATGCCAATAGGCACAGGACAACTAAACACTATTTCAGAAGGGGTTAATTGTCTTCTATTTGTAGTATTCTGGATTTTTATAAGGGCTAGAGGTAATGCAGTTTTTTGTTTTTTGTTTTTTCCTTTTTGTCTTTTTTTCGTGTCCGGCAACAAATCGCAATCCTCAGTGTCGCGCCCATACCGGACTGGGACCGGCAACGGGATCACAACCCTCGGTGTTGCTCCCGCACCTCGCTCAGCCAGTGAGCGGGAACCGGTCTATATGTGGGATCCGAACCCTCGGCGGGAGCGCCACCGCGCTCCCAAGCGGCGCACTGTAGCAGTGCGCCACCAGGCCAGCCCTTCAGTCCAGTTTTTTAACAGACTTTTTCTAAAGTCCGTTTTATGTCTAGATTTTTTGTGTTCCACTTGCCTTGGGGATTGGGGATGGTATGGGATATGAAATTTTAATGAGTACCCTAGTAGAGGTTTTGTAAGCAAGTGGTTTTTTTCTGCTGTAAAATGAGTTCCTTGGTCTGAATTAATCTATAAAGGGATGTCAAAATGAGTAATAATCTAATTATCAAAAATTTTTTTAACCACTACTGTGGTGTTGGTATATCTGGTTGGATAGTATTTAGTCCATCCACTAAGCATACATACAGATGATAACCAAATAGTGAGAATAGCCTGACACTGGAGGTAAATCTATGAAATCCATTTGGAGCACCGCAGGGGGCAGTGTGAGCCTTGGCGGACTTCCTGAGATATGTTGGTTTCTTCCAGAAATGTGGTGAGATTACACTGGGAAATAATTTAATTAGAAATTTTGTAGATCCCAGAGCAGGACAAATTATTTTTAGTTCCTTAACTTTCCCCTGTCTGTACATATTTCCCATCTGAAACATAAGTGTAAGCCAAAAGGCTAAAAGAAAGGGGGCCACAGGAAGTGCATTCGGCCCAGTGCATAATGCTTCAGACAGTTGTTTGTCACCCTTTTGTATCCATTTATCTTTTTCAGATTGTGAGGCATTTCCCCAGTGACCATTAATTTCAGAGATAAAGTCAGGTTTATACACTGGGTAAAAAACCGTGTACTTAGCAGCCTTGTCTACCCTAATGTTTCCTAGACATGTAATTGTCAGTCTCCCTAGAATGGCCTGAGCAGTGAACAAAAACAATTTCAGTAGGAAGGTGACTAGCCTGTAATAAGGCAGCAATTACATGCTCATTGGTAGTGGGAGTACCAGCAGAAGTTAAGATGCTGGCAGGATTGATTGTTCAGTAGGGCTTTTTTGTAGGTGATCTGTCTCATATAGAGAGGTACTGTATCTTATAAACTTGTAATAGAGCAGACATGGCATGGGGAATACAGGAGAATGGGGGGAACCTGATGTAAGAGTGCCAGCTTTGTCAATTAGGGCAGCAGCTGCTGCTGCCACACACAGGCGTGGGGACATAGCTGCTGCTACAGGGCCCAGCTGGCACGAAAAATGTGCTACAGGATGAATCTGACAGGCAAAGCATTGCCGTAGAATACCCGCAGCAGTTCCATTATTTTTGTGGCAACATAGGTGAAAAAGTTTACCAAAATTGGGTAAGCCAAGAGCAGGGGATGTGGACAGTGCTAATTTTAAGGCTCCAAAGGAAGTTAGTGTCTCGGAAGGCCAGAGAATGGGCTCTGGAAGGAAGGCATGTAGTGATTTAACAAGAGCAGCAAAATTAGGAATTCATTGGCAGCAATAGCCAGTTGCCCCTCAAAATTTACGTAACTGTTTTTTTGTTTTGGGGAGAGGGATGAACAAACCTGACTCAAGACATTTTCGGGTGAGCTTTTGAGTGCCCTGAGATGTCTTATGTCTTAAACAGCTGTTTACACCCATCAAAGTTTAAATCTGGAGGCTTTATGGCCTCGTTCAGCTAGTGTCTTTAGGAGAATGAGGGAGTCTGTAAGGTCACCCTGTTCAGTCTGGTTATAGATCATCATCATACTGAACAAGGGTGGAGCTTTGGGTAAGGCTGCAGAATTTATGACAGCTTTAAGGATTTGAGAGTATTGAGGGAGACTCACAATATCCCTGAGATATGAGTCCATGTTAATTGTCTCCCTTTAAATGTAAATGTAAAGAGAAATTGTGAGTCAAGGTGCAAAGGAATTAAAAAGAAAGCTGAGCAGGGGTCAATTACTGTGACTTCGTGAGCAGGAATTGCAGTAATAGTAGCTGGACTGGGGAGGACAAGGTGGTAAGGAATTTCAGAGAGGTTTATGGCTCTTGGATCTTGTATAAATTTACAGATTTGATTCCTGTCTGAATCAAATTTTCTTTCTTTTTTTTTTTTTTTTTTTTCTTTTAAACTGGTAAGAGTGAGGTGTTACAGGGTGAGGAAATAAAGACAAGAACAGCCTATTGTAAAAAGGAGTCTATTATAGGTTCCACTCCTTGCTCTATATTTCATGAGAGGGGGTACTAGAGCTACCGATGGGAAAGGTTTGTTCCTTTCCTAGGCAATGCCCACAGGCTCTGTACTTAGCAGCACTCCAATCTCATTTGCATGTAAAGCCCAGAAACTAGCTGAGACATCTTTTAAGATTGCACCCTCTTTAGAGGAATTTAAACCAAGATGCATTTCATTAGGGAGAGTAGGAAGTTTGAAGTCTGGTCTGAGGGCAGAGACATACAAACTTTCTTATTACATTGCATGGTGCCATTAAACTCGCATAACAAATCTCTACCTAAAAGGTTTGCTGGTGAGGAGTTGGAAACTAGAAAGGCATGGTGAGGATTAAGAGGGCCTTATCAGATAGGTTGCCCAGAGACTCCAACAGCTTGAACAGAATCAGGTAACAGGTAGAAATAATTCCTCTGAGTGGATAGTAAAGAAGGTCACACCAGTGTCAGTTTTAAAATCCAGTTCCTGATCTTCTACTTTAAGTTTAATGGTGGATTGTGGGGTACAACTAAAGATTGAGTGACCCCATCAATCAGTGGAGTACTGCCCCACAGAAAAGGGAAAAACAAACTTTTGAGGGTGTCACGTTCTAGGGAGAGTGTTTTCCTCTTCTTTTTTTTTTTCCTTTTTGTCTTTTTTCGTGACCGGCAATGGATCGCAACCCTCAGTGTCGCGCCCGTACCGGACCGGGACCGGCAACGGGATCGCAACCCTCGGTGTTGCTCCCGCACCTTGCTCAGCCAGTGAGCGGCCGGTCTGTACGTGGGATCCGAACCCTCGGCGGGAGCGCCGCCGCACTCCAAAGCGGCGCACTGTAGCAGTGCGCCACCAGGCCGGCCCTTCTTTTTTTTTTTTTTTGGTTAGATGCAGGACAGTTGTCTTTGCAATGTTTGGGTTTTTTACAATATCTGCAAACATCTGAAGGCAAAGGAGGAAAGGTTTGTGACTGACCAAAAGAACAAGAAGACTTTATCATTCTTAGACACCTGCCTTTCTTTCTGTCACCTGCCTTTCTTTCTGTAAAGATTTAACCTGTAAGGCAAGGACTGTGGATTTCAGTTCTTTTTTTCCTCTGTGAGCTGTCTTCCAAGAATTGTTTAGCTGCTTCCATTTATAACAGTTAGAGAGTGACCAGCCCAACCAACTACCTTGTTTTGGATTTGCCTCTTTATATCAGGAAGATTTTTGACCAGAGTAGAAATTAGATTTCTGTGCACTGGGCCTTCAGGATTTAATGCAGAATGCCTTTGAAAAACTTGTGTAAATCTCTTGAAAAAGGCTTTAGGATATTCTTCCTCCTTCTGAGTACATAATTCAGCCTTAGGCCAACTTAACCTTAGGAAGGAAAGCTGCCGCCATCACTCTTGGGACCCTGAGTGTCAGCATCCAGCTGAGCCATTTCCTTATCGTTTGCCAGAGGGATAGGGAGGAGCTCTGGCCATCTGTTCCCCTGTTGGGGGTTGGGTGTGTCCCAGGAGGCCTTCTGGCCAGTCTGATAACTAGTATAATTATGGGTGGGAACTACAGCCCTAAGTAGCCAGTTTAGGTCCCTATGAGTGGGGTTATGAACGGCTACTAATCTCTCCAGTTCTTCTCTAAATTTGGTAGGAGCTTCTGAAAGTGGGAGAAAAAGGGCTTTGTAATTTAAGAGATCTGCTGCTGTCCAGGGAACATGAATTTTTTGAGGTGGGGTTCCAGGTTACAGTCTCAGTGGGGGCATTGCACAGGGAGGCCTGGAGCCACGAGTGTCATTACAGAGTCTGGAAAGCAGGTGGAGTTGTGAGCACAGTAAAATGAGCCTTGCCTTGTGTTCCCAGAACCTGTATCAGATTTACTTCCTGGCTGTCAGCTTTTACTCGGGTGACCGGTATGCCCCAGGCCTGCAGATCAGGCAGGAGGGCTTTCTATGCAGAGAAAGGGAAGCCAAAGTAGGCAGCTGGATGTCTAAGGAATTTTCTGGGGAGGTTGGAGGAATTTTAAAAATCAAGGGATTTTGGGCCGGCCCAGTGCGTCGCTTGGGAGTGTGGCGGCGCTCCCGCCAAGGGTTCGGATCCCACATACAGACCGGCCGCGCCCTGGCTGAGCAAGGTGCGGGTGCAACACCGAGGGTTGCGATCCCGTTGCCGGTCCCGGTCCGGTATGGGCGGGACACTGAGGGTTGCGATCCGTTGCCGGTCATGAAAAAAGACAAAAAGGAAAAAAAAAAAAATCAAGGGATTTTGCTGAGGAGAATGGAGCTGGATTTTGAGGAGGGGTAGTTTTAAACCAGAGGCCTAGAGATCCAAAAGATCTTCTAGAGGGTCAGGGACAGGGAGTTAGGGATAAAGGGGGGTGTACATGGGTGGAGAAGGAGGATTTACGGAGGGTGCAGATTTAAACTTTTGTCCGAAGTCTGATTTGTATTCTTTAATTTTTTTAAGGGAATCTCTAAATCTAGCTGTGACACTTTTATGTCTTTTTTTTCGATCTGATCTCCACATAAATACCAATAGGACAATTGTTTAGAATAAGAGCTAAGATTTTTTTAAAATATAGAAGTCTTTCTAATTCAAAGGATCCATTTTCTGGCTGTTGATAATTGGGATGTTCACTGGTATATTTATTCTAATAGTGATTTAATCTAATAAGCCAAGAAGTAACTTTCCAAGCTTTGAATAAATCTTTACCATGCAAGCAAGAGGCATTCATGGAGTGGGCACAGAAGCAGCAGCTTCCACGATCCAAAGTTTACTCCCAGAGATAGACTGAGAAAGTGAGAGACCTTTGTTGCCACCGGCAGTTAAGGATAGTGTTTGCACAGATAATGTCTCTGGTCTCCCACTCAATGTGAGAGAATTCTAGTCACAGAGCTGCCAACCTGTGACANAAAAAAAAAAAATCAAGGGATTTTGCTGAGGAGAATGGAGCTGGATTTTGAGGAGGGGTAGTTTTAAACCAGAGGCCTAGAGATCCAAAAGATCTTCTAGAGGGTCAGGGACAGGGAGTTAGGGATAAAGGGGGGTGTACATGGGTGGAGAAGGAGGATTTACGGAGGGTGCAGATTTAAACTTTTGTCCGAAGTCTGATTTGTATTCTTTAATTTTTTTAAGGGAATCTCTAAATCTAGCTGTGACACTTTTATGTCTTTTTTTTCGATCTGATCTCCACATAAATACCAATAGGACAATTGTTTAGAATAAGAGCTAAGATTTTTTTAAAATATAGAAGTCTTTCTAATTCAAAGGATCCATTTTCTGGCTGTTGATAATTGGGATGTTCACTGGTATATTTATTCTAATAGTGATTTAATCTAATAAGCCAAGAAGTAACTTTCCAAGCTTTGAATAAATCTTTACCATGCAAGCAAGAGGCATTCATGGAGTGGGCACAGAAGCAGCAGCTTCCACGATCCAAAGTTTACTCCCAGAGATAGACTGAGAAAGTGAGAGACCTTTGTCCAAGCTTTGAATAAATCTTTACCATGCAAGCAAGAGGCATTCATGGAGTGGGCACAGAAGAAGCAGCTCCCACGATCCAAAGTTTACTCCCAGAGATAGACTGAGAAAGTGAGAGACCTTTGTTGCCACCGGCAGTTAAGGATAGTGTTTGCACAGATAATGTCTCTGGTCTCCCACTCAATGTGAGAGAATTCTAGTCACAGAGCTGCCAACCTGTGACACTAGGCAGGCAGTACTGGGATGGGAGTTTTCCAAAACTAACCAGGCAACAAAGGTTCAAACAACAAAAGCCTTAATGGACCAGGCCTCTTCTGATATACTCCCCTGAGAGCTTGGCACAGTCAGACAAAGAGAATGCTGTTTTATTACTTTTGTGTCTTGAGTTCCCAGCCTTTTGGCTGGATGCCAGATGCTAAGCAGACACATTGCATCCCTCAGTTGGCAGAGGTCAGAGAGGCTGTCCTCTTTGGTCACAAAGCCAGGCTCTTAAGACATAAAACAAGATGTGAGGAGAACCTCATCCCATTTTTGTTTCAGGGACCCACAGCAAAGTTTGTCTGAATAGACACTGGTCTGATGAGAAGTCACCAGTCTGTGAGGCCAGCTCAAACAGCAGGTTTGTAAGGGCTCCACGCCTGTGTTCTTAGGCTGTTGTTCCTGTCCTTGTGACAAACAGCACAAAGGCAGACAAAGGAGCACAAAGACCACCTCTGGGAGGAAAGGATAAAATAAAAATCTAGAGTACTCACAAAACACCAAAAGTTGCTTTATCCGAAGAACTAGTTCAAATGTTTTCTCCTGTCAGTCTAAATTTAGAGAAAGAGACAAGCAGGGACTCTTACCACCTTTGCCTTGACCCGTCCCTACAGGCAGAGATTTGGGAGGCTGACAGTAAGAAATCTTAGCTTTGCCAGCCTTTTGTTACAGGCGTGAGATCTCAGCTGCAGCAGGTCCAGAGTGAGCAGTGATTCAGCCAGTGAAGGGGCCCCATGTTGGGCACCAAATTCTGTAGGGAATAAATCTTTACAGTCTGCTCAAATGTAGGAAAAGGCGGGTCAGATAGCCCTTTCTGCAAGTACAGTTTCTACAGTGTTTTTAACTCAAAATTATCAATATACCAAGTCAGTGTATTTTGGGTTGGCACGTCCTTAACTCCTTCACTGTCATATATCTATACTTGGCTATTCAATTTAACTCCTCCTAGACTTTGTTTTTAAGCAATTTTACTAGATAAAGCATCTACATTGCTCAAAACTTAAATATGTATTAAAATACTTGGAAACATTCTCTCACCCTCTTCCCATTCTATTCAGTTTCTCCCTGCCTCCAAGTTTCTTTATGCATATATAAATAAATATACATCAGTTATTTTTCTAACACTCTTTTTTATGTTTTTTCTTAAACACAAAACATAGCATACTATATACACTTTGGTTTTTTATGTTAACATTATGCTTTGGACATCTTTTCATATCACTAGAAACACTTGGCTTAATTGCTTCTATATAAGGGTACTTCAAAAAGTACATGGAAAGATTTGTTTTATCTTTTAATTCTGTTTTTCCATGAATTTTTTGGAGTGCCCTTGTATGTAAAAAGTTTTCTCACTAACTACTTCTACCCACCCCACCTCTACCTGAACACACTTTGGCTTTACCCAGATATTTTTTTACACCTCTCTAACCTGATTTGAAAAGCTTGGGATTCAGACTGGCTGTGAGCTACATTGACCCTGTAGTAGAGTATTGAACTGCTTTTGTGAGCTGTTTTAGAAACCTTATTGTTGGGCCGGCCCGTGGCTCACTCGGTAGAGTGCGGTGCTAATAACACCCCGGGTTCGGATCCCACATAGGGATGGCCGGTTCGCTCACTGGCTGAGCGTGGTGCTGACAACACCAAGTCAAGGGTTAAGATCCCCTTACCGGTCATCTTTAAAAAAAAAAAAAGAAAAAGAAACCTTATTGTTATCAGTGGGGATCTGAATTCTAAATATGTTCATAAATAAACTCTGAAGTTTTGTAATACAGTGGAATTACAGCATATACTCTGACTTCAGAATCTACCACATGAACTGATTCCACTTATATAATGTATTTTGGAAGTAATATAGAATATTTGGAGTTCAGTTTGCTAATGAATTCATTGTGAAAGTGATCCATTGTTTTTATGAGTCATTTGGGGTTTGGACTCTTTCTTGGAGCCTACAAAATCTAGAGTTCACAATGCCACAAGACACTTATTCTTTTAGAGGATTTCACAGTTTTAACCTTTTGTGAATTATTTTCTAACTTGTAGTTTATTAATGTGGTTTAAATATACTTATCCAGATTCTCCAGAGCTAGTTTTTGTTAGCCACGTAATACATCCTTGCCACTTCTACATTCGGAAGTATTCACAAATAAAAGAAGCAGCAGTATTGGAGAAGAAAGTGAATGAATTTTGCAATAAGAGTTCACATCTCCATCCTTCAGACATTTTGGAGCTAGGTAATGAAATGTTACTCCAAGTTAAAACATCAAGTTTACTAAAATGTTGTAATATTAACCAACACACATAGACTTGTTATAATATAGATTTTTGCTCCAAGTTAATAGTAAGCATAAAGGTTTTGGGATTATTTAACATAAGTTAAATTATTTACGTGAGTTGTGTAAGCATTAAAATGGAATGTTGACACGTTTTTAGAGTGACGTATACATGGAAACTCAGAAACTCCATTAATGGAGTGGGGAGAGTTGCTTTTTAAAATCGCAAAACTCATGACAGTTTATGTAGCCTGCCCCCTTGTCTCCAGGGAAACTGTGCCCCTAAGATGATTCTTCATGTATAACTCCACTCCCTTGCCCGCTGTGGGTGAATGTTGGGGCTGGCATTGAACACTTAAGTGAGATTCAGGAGGCCTGTGGCCCCCATTCTAGTGCCCCACAGAGGGTAGTTGTAAATTCAGTCAGTCTGTTTTAATTCTGTGGGTATGTGAATTTGCCATGCCAATACTTTCATTACAAGTATTTCCCTTATAACACTGTTAACTGAATTTGATGATACTCTGTAATATGAAGAAGATGTGACTTGTTTGATTTACTAATATTTTTCTCATTCTGTTAATAGCAGTCAATGGCTATATACAACTAATAACAAAAATATTATCTATTTAGCATTATATGATAGTTCTTTTAAAGTGTATTACCTCTCAGCTCATCAGTGTAACTTTTCAGAATATCAGGAGACATGATCATCATATATTTCTGACAGAAATGAATAATTATTTTATTTTATTATTATTATTATTTTTTGAAAATGACCAGTAAGGGGATCTTAACCCTCGACTTGGTGTTGTCAGCAACACGCTGTCCCAATTGAGCCAACTGGCCATCCCTATATAGGGATCCGAACCCATGGTCTTGGTGTTAATCAGCACTACACTCTCCCAAGTGAGCCACAGGCCGGCCCTATGAATAATAATTTTAAAACTTACCAATAATTAAATTTTTATTTTTTATCTAAGAGAAGAGAAATGTAGTATTATATTTAATTTTTATGGTTGCAAATAATTCTCTAAAGTCTAACACATGCCCAGAACAATTTGGCTTAGATTCAGAAAATGTCCTAAGAAAGCCAAAAAGTCATCTTTTGTTTTAAGTCGTTAACAATAATTATGTTTACAAGGTAAATATAGCTGATTTAAATACTAGTTATATTTTGAGAAATTAGTGATAAGGGAAGAAATGTTATGTGGCACTTCTTGTTTGTTCCCTTTTCCTACCTGTGTACTTAATCATGAGTAGCAACAAACGGCTTCAACAGGTGTTTATCTTTCACAAGAAAGAATGGCTTCACAGAATATATTTTAAAACTAAGAGAATATTGCTTACATAGTGTATCAAAATAAGAGAAGGGTCATGAACAAACGGAGGCCTATACAAGTGTTTTGACAGAACTTAAAATTAAAAGGCTGCCCTGCTGTGCCTTTTGAATGTCTTATTTTTATTAGCATATTCAGAGGGGATTATTCCACTGTATATAATCAGAGATCAGAGCTTGCCAAATTTATCTCCAGTGCGAGCTTAGTTAAGAGGATGGGCTCTAAGAGTACCTGGGTTCTCCTGCTACCTCTTCTAAGTAGCCATGTGGCTTGGGCTAGGTGTGGCCTCTCTTTGCCTTGGTTTGCTCACCTGTGCAATGGAAGCACCACCACCACAGGGTTGTAGTGGGGATTAAATGAATTCACACATAAAACACTGGGAGCATTGCTGAGCTCATAGTAAGCTTTCACATTCAGGCTTTCTTGCTTAATCTTCCTTTTTCCTGGTTATGAATTTGTTATCCATCTGGTGCCTCCATAAGGTCTTCCTTTACTGCTAAGTCCTTAGTTCATTATCATCTCTGAACATGGTTAATTAATTTCAGCATTTCACATGCTCCCTTTCATTGTTTCTTTATTCTCACTTCCCTTTACCAAGGTAGGGTTAATTGTTTCTTCCTTTATTACAAACTTCAGTATGTGTGTGTCTATAGGTATATGTGTGTACATGCATGAGGATAGATGGTCTTTATTATGGTAAGTACAATGTATTATAGCAACTTATTTGCCTGTCTCTCTTCCTTTCTTGAGCTTCCTGACGACAAGATGCTCTCATTCATCTTTGTAAATTTAGTTTATGAAACGTAAGTCCTCATTAAGTGACTGCTGACTTAGTTTTTGGTAAACAGAAACTTACAAGCTAAATGGAGAGAGAGAAACACAAAAAATACTATCATAGTATACTACCTTGTGTCTTTCTCTTGTCACTTGACAGTACTAATCATCAGTAAATAAATGAGTTAAGACTTCTTAGTGGGCCGGCCCGTGGCTCACTCGGGAGAGTGCGGTGCTGATAACATCAAGGCCACGGGTT
>NW_007726506.1:650723-656944 GCF_000696425.1 Galeopterus variegatus
AAAAAAAAAAAAAGACTTCTTAGTGGTTGAACTAATTAATGTACATATTTGTAAATTAGAACTTATTAGGTGTCTTTCTCTGTAAACATTGATAATGATTTGTCTCCTTCGTTATTTAGGTGCAAGAATATTTGTCAACAGTACTGAAAACAGAATGTGGTGTCGAGGAACTATCACTGAATTAATTCCAATAGAAAGTAAAAATATTAGAGAATCTTGTGGCCCGACCAAATTCTCAGTCCGTGAAGTTGCACTAATTCAGATATTTATGGTAGACTTTGGAAATTCTGAGGTCCTAATTGTCACAGGGTATGGTATTTTATAATTATTATGTGTTCCTGGCCTGCTTAGAAACCTTTGCGGGAGGAAGAATTAAAGAATAGAGGAAATTAGGAAGGAGTAAAGAGGATTAATTTGGCATTCTTCATTTTCCAGGCATACACTTTATTGATTTGTTCTATATTTGTCTTAATAAGTAAAATATTATCATTTGTTAACATTACTAGATGGGGAGCTTGGAAAAGGAACTTTTTGATGTACTCCAAACTTAAGTGTTCTTCCTATGCTGCTTCGAAGCAGGGAATAATGCACAAAACTAATTCTTTTAAATGAAGCATTACAGGTAGCTGCAAATGAATGAGTTAAATTTTTATCAGCACCGCACTCTACCGAGTGAGCCACGGGCCGGTCCTAAATGAGTTAAATTTTTAATCGGATTTCTATAATGCCTGTTAAAGTGTTATGCTGTCTAACTCACTCTAGGTATTCAAAAGTGTTTTCCTTGGTTTCTAGGAAAATAAAACAAACTGAAATGTTTCTGTAATAAGCATCAGTATTAACTATAGCAAGGTCACTTTGTTTAATTTTCATAGCTTTATAAATAAATAGGCTTATATGGGGGAGGTTAATTATTCCCATTTAAGCTTGAAATGAATGGTTATATGAATGACAGTTCAAATAAAGGTAGCTGAGGTTTAATTCTATGAATAAAAACAGTGTCTGTGAAGCTAAATTAAGTCTATGTAGTAAGAAAATGTGACTGTGGTAAGAAATTATGTATGTACTGTATCTGTGTAGTAAGAAAGTATGAATCTGGAATATAACTTTCTAGAAGATTTAACTTAAGGTAAGTATCCTTAGAAATGTATACCTTTTATGGAAGAAAGCAAGATCAAGTTTGAAGCATTATTTTTAATAAAAATTACTTGAATTCCTCCTAGAGTTGATGATACCCATGTGAGACCAGAACACATTGCTGAGCAGCATATTGTGCTAAATGACTTATGTCTAGTTCTGAGGAAGTCTGAACCAAATATTGAAGGACTGCTGAAGGAAATCCAGCCATTAGCACAACCATGCTCATTGAAAGACATTGTTCCACAGAATTCAGTAAGAGACTTGAATTATTTCTTCTTCAGAGGCTAATTATTCCAGTTTTAGCTATGTATTACCAAACTGATTGCTGCGTGTAGGCTCAAGGAACCGGTTACCTTAGTAAATACATTTTGCATAATAAGCTATTAATGCCAATATAAAAAGAAATGGACTTCAGCTTCCACAATTGAAAATATTCTTAATGGGAAATTGAGTTGAATAAGCATATATGAGCATAATGATAGGTGAAATGTCCAAGTAAACCACTAAATTTTGGAGTCAACTATATAAAGAGAAGTTTGAAATATGGTATGGTGTGTATTTCTATACATTTCTTCCCTATTTCCATGGCACTTTTCCTCATTTCTCTATTTATGGTCTGTATTGCGTTCTACTTTGTATTATTCATGAATATCTGTTCCCCAGCAAGATTGAAAACTCCCAGAAGACAGGAATTGTGTATAACAACATTACGTGAAGCAGTTCTACTGTTATAAGGTCTGTGAAAGCAGGAGTCTGTCTGTGCTCATCATTGTATTCCCAGATCGCCTGCCACATAGTAGACATTCAACAACTATTTGAAAGAATAAACAAATGAATAAAACAGTAAAAGGAAATACATAAAAATATTAGCACTGGTGTTTTCCTTAAGGTGGTGTGATTATTTTGTTTTTAGTTTTATCTTTTGCATTTTTTGCATTTTCTTTGCTGAGTAGGCCTTGCTTTTATAATCATAAAAACTTTAGAAAGCTGGGGATTTTTTGTTTTTAAGGAATTTGTGGTTTTGACCCCTGAAATTTCCTTTAGGTATAGATACTTAAATGTTCAAAGATCAGCTTAAAATTTTTTTCCCTGTTGGTGAGTATTTTTTCTTATCATATAAGTAGCGTATGCTTCATATGTTGATAGCAGTGGAAGCTAGATAAACTGATGATGATTATAAATATCTTGATTTTATTACAGGCTTACATTATACTTTCAAAATTACCTTTTAAATTTTCATCGTTTCAGTGGAAAATTCATTAGCAATACTTATTTCTTTTATTTTAAAAAATTTTTACAATCTTCATATTAATATTCAAAAGTGAAACTAAATTCTAAGATGAAACTGCTAATGGACTCGAGAACATATTAATAATAAAATCAAAATATGCACACGTGTGTACCGAAAGACTGCCCTTAGGTTTATGGCCTCATGTGTTTCTTAGTGTCTGTGGTTGGTTCAGTGCCTTTGCTAAAAGTTGCAGACTGTGGTTGGTACAAAGCTAAATCCAGAACCTTGTAACATTAGAGCTAATTATAATCACTGATTACCTTGGAATTTTACTTTTTTCCACAGGATGAAGGCTGGGAAAAGGTAGCTAAAGTGGAATTTTTGAAAATGGTAAATAACAAGGCTGTATTAATGAAAGTTTTTAGAGAAGAAGATGGTGTGCTTATTGTAGATCTGCAGAAACCACCAACAAATAAAATAAGCAGTGATATGCCTGTGTCTCTTAGAGATGCATTAGTTTTTATGGAACTAGCAAGGTAAGTAACCTATAAAACTTAAATATTCTTTGAGATTATTGCTATAAAT
Organism: Galeopterus variegatus; assembly: GCF_000696425.1. Classification (NCBI taxonomy): domain Eukaryota; kingdom Metazoa; phylum Chordata; class Mammalia; order Dermoptera; family Cynocephalidae; genus Galeopterus; species Galeopterus variegatus. The sequence continues at coordinate 653,677 of NW_007726506.1, forward strand.
AGGAATAACAGATTTTGCCTGTAAAAACCGTGGTCTCTAAAGTGAATCTCAGCATACCCTAAGAGGTTAAAATATTGTTAGTAGGGTTTTCTAAGTACAGTTGTTGTCTGTGAAAACTGCATTTAGATCCTTTGGTTTAAGGAAGTAGAGAAATTAAGGTAGCTCAAAATTGAAAATGTGTAGATAGTAAACATTTCTTGACTCTTCATAACTTCACAAACAGCTCAGTTAGGTTTTAAGAATTATAGTTTAACTGTTCCTAACTTAAATTTTCTAACCTTTGGAATGAGTTCATGATCACTACTTCGTATTTAATTTATGAATTTAGAATTAATACTTAAGGTTTCTTTTGCTCTCATTTCTGATGAGTAAAAATTAAGATGACTTAAGTAACCATGGAATTGTAGAAGATCCTTACTTTCTGTCTTTGGTCATTCAGTGACTGTGGAAGTGACCCAAGTAGGTTCCATTCCACAAAAATAAAAGTAGAGTCTTGGAACTGGAAGGGGCCTCAGAGACCCCTCACCTGGCTTCACTGAGCACTCCACAGACCACAGCTATCAGTGCAGTTGAAAGTTAGAGTAGAAACAGCATTGAGCCTAAGTGTGGCATGCAGGCCCAGCTCTAAAATGTCCCAAAACAAATGTGAAGGCTAATTATTGAGTTTTGAGACTTGACATTTCATTTAAGCTGGTTTGATATTTAAAGACAATTCCAAGACATGTTTTATGTTAGAAGAAAGAAATTGGAAAGGGAATACTTTTGGTAAATAAATCAGTACATATATATATATATATATGTCCTTTCTTAAATCAAGTCACTGAGAGAAGAGAGACTTTAAGAAAATGGCTCCTGCTTATGCTTTTAATTATGCTTTTAATTAGGTTTAAGTCACAGTCACCAAGAAGTCACTCTGAAAAAAATATGACTTTATGCTATCATCCACCTATTTTGCCTAAAGAAATGACAGAGGTTTCAGTTATGGTTTGTCATATAAATAGTCCTACTGATTTCTATGTTCAGTTGGTAAGTATATAGTGCTCCTTTGAGATGAAGTATTTTTTAAATTTTAAGTAGATGTGTATAACAGGAATGCATGCCCATTATGAATTTTACTTGGAGCAGACAGAACACTGTCAACCCTCTGTACATTTAAGTTTCCTAGTAGCCGCAATTTTAAACAAGAAGTTCACGTGACTCACCAAAAAAGATTCAGATTAAAGGCATTTTATATTAAATTTTGGGGGTGTGACTGATTGTTTAGATAGCTAATAACAGTAGTAGTTCATCCTTATTGACCTCTCAGTATTTTGTATGAATTAACTCATCAATCTTCACAACGATTCTGTGATAAAGACCCTCTTTTCTCCATTTGGATGTGGAGACTAACTAAAGGGATGAAGCATCTTGCCTAAGGTTGCATAGCTATGAAGGGTAGAACCAGGATTGAATTGGGTCATGTTGCTTTAGAGCCTGTCATCTCAAGCACGGTGTCACTCTGTATTGGCTTTCAGATGAATCATGGAAGCTGCCTATGTAGCACTAAGTTAGGACTTGCATTTTTTTTTTTTTACAGTGACTTTTAAAATTGTGGCAAAATACACATACCATAAATTTACCATTTTAAGCATTTTTAAGGGTACAATTCAGTGTCATTAATTACATTGACAGTGTTGTGCACCCATCACCATCATCCATTTCCAGAACTTTTCCGTTATCCCCAATACAAGCTCTGTACCCATTAAAGCACTAACATTCCACTTTCTCTCCCCAGCCCCTGATAACTTCAGTTCTGTTTTCTGTTTCAATGCACTTGCCTATTCTGGGCACCTCATAAGTGTAATCATACATTATTTTTTCTTTCCTGTGCAGCCTCTTTCACATAATCGTTTTTATTTCTTAAAATTGGCAGTACCATCTCCACATTCATTTCCGATTTTAGTAACTTGAATCTTCTCTCTTTTTCTTAGTCAGTCTAGCTAAAGTTTTGTCAATATTGTTGAACTTTCCGAAGAACCAACTTTTGGTTTTGTAGATTTTCTCTGTTGTTCCTCTTATTCTATTTTATTTATCTCTGCTCTAATCTTTATTATTTTCTTCCTTCTGCTAAGTTATAGTTCTGAGGCTGGAAAGTCCAAAGTTGAGGGGCTGCATCTGGGGAGGGCCTTCTTGCTGCATTATTAACATGGCAGAGGGCGTTACATGGCGAGAGGGCATGCCAGCTCAGGTCTCTGTTTCTAATTTGATAAAGCCACCAGCCGCATCATGGGGGTCCCACCCTGATGTCCTTATTTAATTTTGATTCCTTCCCTAAGGCCCCACCTCCAAATACCATCAACACATGAAATTTGGGAGACACATTCAAACCATAGCATATGAGAACTTTAAGAAACTATATTTTTAGAGTATTCCAAATAGGCCCATTTAATAAGAGAAAGTTCTGTTTTATTCAAGAATGTATTCCTGTCACAAGCCTACTGAATTATTGCTTTAAGGAAGAGTGGTTACTAATTCACTTTTAAAACCATTAGATGAGTGGTTGATAAGTAACTGGACATTCATATAATACCAAAGTAGCACCACACGAATTACTTGGTGGCCACGGGGGGGAAAATATAACTGTGTACAATGGGAGAGGTCAGAATCACCACTCCATTCTATAGATGAATCTTAGCATATTAATAGTGAGTTAGTATTATGGTTTCTGATGTGTTGCAATCTGAGTGTACAAAATCACCTATGATATAGACTAGCCAAAAAGGTGTGGTTTGGATTCATCAAAGCTTTAGATAGAACATTCAAGCTTTTGGGAAATTCAGTGGATACACTCTCCTTAGTGGAGGAATAAGCTAAATAATAACATGAGGACATAACCACATAAACGTAGAAAGTGGGGCATTCTGCAGAAAAATAACTGGCTCTCTTCAACAAGACAAGGTCATTACAAGAGGAGTGTGCTAGATTATAGAAGAGTTGTAGAGATAACAACCGGAAGCACTGTGTAATCATGGATTGGATACTCGTTTGGATTAGTTAGGGAAAGCTAAATATGGTCTCAAAGTATAGTAGAAACCCTGAAATAGAACAAGTGAGAATTGATAGAAAATTGCTGGTTATTAATTGTATGGTATGGTCTAGTTTTGGTAAAAAAAAAGTATGGAGGAAGTGTTTATACTAGTGTGTATAGAAAAAGATCTAGAAGGATAACACGCTAAGTTATTACCCAAAGGAATGTGATTTTTTTTTTTTTTTTTTTTTTTTTTTTTTC
>NW_007726506.1:657788-664483 GCF_000696425.1 Galeopterus variegatus
AGTATGGAGGAAGTGTTTATACTAGTGTGTATAGAAAAAGATCTAGAAGGATAACACGCTAAGTTATTACCCAAAGGAATGTGATTTTTTTTTTTTTTTTTTTTGTCTTTTTCCGTGTCCGGCAATGGATCGCAACCCTCAGTGTTGCCCCCGTACCGGACCGGGGACCGGCAATGGATTGCAACCCTCGGCGTTGCTCCCGCGCCTCACTCAGCCAGTGAGTGGGAACCGGTCTGTATGTGGGATCCGAACCCTCGGCGGGAGCGCCGCTGCGCTTCCCAAGCGGCGCACTTATCCAGTGCGCCACCGGGCCGGCCCAATGTGATTTTATTTTTGTTATGTCTGTGTATGCTAATTTTATGTATTGCTCCTGCAATAAAATATTTTTGAAATAAATTACATAACACACAATTGAAAGATTTATGCCTAATTCCAATTGTAATGTTTCATAATTTTATGAGCTGTGACTATGATGCATTCAACATTTTAAGTTTCTATGAAACTACAGCACTTTATTCCTTTATTTCTTAGGTAGAGAGCCTGGATGTTTTATTTTTATTAAAGAGAATTGAGGAATTCTATGAAAGTAAAGATGGGGAAAATCTGGAAGTTCTTTGTCCAGTTAAAGATCAAGCCTGTGTAGCTAAATTTGAAGATGGAGTTTGGTACCGAGCAAAAGTCATTGGTAAGAAAGTGCACACTGTTTCTGTAGAGAAATGTTATACTTCAAAACTAGTATCATTTGAGTTAGCACAAATTAAATCTTGGAAGTGATATTATTTGGTCTTACTATTTCATGCCTTCAAGCAGTGGCAGTCCAAGCACACCTGGGCTAAGTGTGCCCGATTGTGGGGAACCAAGACTTGAGGCAGGAGCCCCAAGGTTTTACCAGTACCCTGTGCCCCTCCTTTGAAGCCATTCTGCTGTCAAGGCCCAAGTACTCTGGGCCTGTAATCGGAGTGGTGGCCTTGAAGATCTCCACAATGCCTTTGGGGTCATTCTCCTATTGTCTTGATGGACAACATTTCACTTTCTTACATCCATACTCATCTCTTTATCAACTGGTAGCATGGCCATACCCGAACATGCTTTTTCTTTTTTTACAATCTGGCCAGGCTGAAAAAATTCCAAATTTTTATGGTTCTGCTACCCTTTTAATTATAAATTCCATCTTTAAATCATTTCTCTCTTCTCTTTTTTTACTATAAACAATTTAAGAGAAACTATATTTCACCCTCAACACTTTGTGCTTAGAGATTTCTTCTGCCAAATATCCTAATTTATCACTCTAAGTTCTACCTTCCACAAAGTCCTAGGACACGGACATAGTTCAGCCAAGTTCTCTGCCATTTATAACAAGGATGGCCTTTCCTTCAGTTTCCAATACCTTGGTCCTCATTTCTATCTGAGACTTCATCAGAATAGTCTTCACTGTCAATATTTGCACCAGCATTCTGTTCACTACCACTTAAGGAGACTTTTTCTACAGCTCTTTTCTTCTGAACACTCACCAGAATCACCCTAAATGCTCCATTTATGGCAATCTAGGCTTTTTCTAGCATTCACTTCAAAACTGTTCCAGCCTTTCTTTACCTGTTACCCAGTTCCAAAGCTGCTTCCACGTTGTTAGGTATTTGTTTTAGCAACATCCCACTTCTCTGCTATCAATTTCTATATTAGTCCGTATGTGTTGCTGGAACAAAATACCACAGACTGGATAATTTCAAAGTAATAGAAATTGATTTCTTACAGTTCTGGAGACTGGGAAGACCAAGATCCAAGTACTGGCCAGTGAGGGCCCAGTCTCTCTACTTCCAAGTTGGTGCCTTGTTGATGCATCCTCCACAGGGGAAAAATGCTGTCCTCACATGGTGGAAGCAGAAGGGCAAAAAGGGGCAAACTCCATCCATCAAGCCCTTTCACAAGGGCACCTTATCCCAATCTTGAGGGCTCAGTCACCTCCTGTATTGGTCCATTTTCTGTCACTTAGAATACTTGAAACTGGGTCATTTACTTCTTATATCTGTGGAGGATGGGAAGTCCTCGGTTCATGGGGCACATCTGGTGAGGGCCTTCTGGATGGGAACTCTACAGAGTCATAAGGCAAGAGAGCTAATCTGCTCTCTTGCTCTTCTTATAAAGCCCTCAGAACTACTCCCTGATAACCCATTAAACCATCAACCCATTACTCTGTGAGTGAATTGAACCATTCGTTTTCATGATCCAGTCATCTCTTAAAGGCCCCACCTTTCAAATACCGTAATCAGATTTCCTACCCTCTTAACACTGTTATGGTATGGGTCAAGCCTCAGTGAATTTTGCAGGGACATTCAGTCCACAGCACCTCCCAAGGGCCACAACTCTTGGTACTGTTGCATTGGGGATTAAGTTTTGACATGATTTTTGGAGGGGATGAAAATATTCATAACAATGAAGATACCACTTTACTTTTTGGTAAATACATATGAAGCCAATAAAGGCATCTTTTATAACAATAGGGACTTTGCAACTACTTTTCAAGTTAGGCTTCAAAACATTATCCATTTGATGAATAATAAGGCCTCTGAAATCTTTGGGTAATAACATTTGGGGAAGGTACAGTTCTCATGGTGACTTTTTCGGGTGCTATTACAGGTGCATTCATGGTTTAGTTGGCCTGTCTTCCTGTACCTTCCATGGTCCTATTGAACTCCACCTAGAAAATCATATTTGGTTTGGTGAATAATAGCTTTTTTTGTTTTCTAATATCTGCCTCATTGAAAAGTTAAGTAGTGCTGGGAGGCAATTACTTTTCATTCTTTCAGCTTTTTCTTTTGTTGTTTACCCGTATTATTTCTTTTTTTTTTTTTCCTCTTTGTCTTTTTTCGTGACCGGCAACGGATTGCAACCCTCGGTGCTGCACCCGCACCTCGCTCAGCCAGTGAGCGGCCGGACTGTACGTGGGATCCAAACCCTCGGCGGGAGCGCCGCCGCGCTCCCAAGCGGCGCACTGTAGCAGTGCGCCACTGGGCCGGCCCTACCCGTATTATTTCTTTTTTTTTTTTTCCTCTTTGTCTTTTTTCGTGACCGGCAACGGATCGCAACCCTTGGTGCTGCGCCCGCACCTCGCTCAGCCAGTGAGCGGCCGGACTGTACGTGGGATCCAAACCCTCGGCGGGAGCGCCGCCGCGCTCCCAAGCGGCGCACTGTAGCAGTGCGCCACTGGGCCGGCCCTACCCATATTATTTCTTATAATATGTACTACTTCAGTTGATGCTTCGATCTTAGATAATATAATCTATTTATTTCTTATCCTGTGAGATAAGTTTTAGATCTCTTTATAGCCCTTTTGTCATTCCTGTCCCTCCCACCTACAGTTTTTAGTTAAATCTGTACTTGGTATAAATATACTCTCTGCTGATCCGTAAAGTATAATTTGTCTAATTCTATTTTGAATTAGTAGTTGTATCAGTTTTCACTGTTTTCTTTTAATTTGTGGCTACATTTTCTTAATAGTTCAATTTTCCACATGATTAGACTTTTTAGATAGTTTTTTTGTTTTTCTTTTTTTAAACCATGAAAACCTCCTTCTGTCTTCTCCAGTTGGATTGCTTACCCTCTAGGCTTACCGTACACTTGTTATTCTGGAAATTTATTTCGCTGGCAATACACTTCATTATTCTCCTGTATTACTGCCTCCCTTTTTTTCTGGATACCATGGTTACCTCTTCAGTTTACTCCTTTATTTTGGTGGAGCCATCTTTTAATAGTTTCCTCTATTGTATTATAGGTATACAGACAATAGATGGGAGGTAGATTTGAGACCTTGCATGTCTCCTGATTCTGCTCTCATATGTGATTGATTTGGGTAAAAAAATAACTTCTTTAAATTTCATCCCATATCCATCTGTTTGTTTAAAACCATCTCCATTCAAGACTTGAAGAAAGTTAATCTAATGGTGTTGGTAGAGTTGAGAATGCCTTTCTAGCATAGGGATTCCAATGGAAGTGGGGAGATGTTCCTCCACCTTCTGGCCTTATACCTATAACAACATGTGTCTTCTCAATTATTGTAGATATCCACTACGATAGGGCCTAAGTTGTTTAAGTGTTGTCTTGAGTACCAATACTGTGTCACCTGCTTCCTCTTTTGCCAAGAAGCACAGAATACTGGACTTTTTCCCATATTGAAATGATATATTCTGTATTAGTCTTTAAATTTGAAATGATAGCAACAGGTTTCATAGCACTGTACAGAGGTATATAGCAAAAGACTAAAGTCAACCAATTATTTTGAGTATTTTCATAAAGATCAGTGTGTGATAGGTCTTTATTAAAACTAACGTGTGTTCAAACTTTCAAAAAATTGCTTTGAAGTACTATATAGAGACTAGACTGATATAGAGTTCTGTCTACTTATTTTTCACAGTATCACCAAATATGACTTTTTAAAAAGTTTCACAGTTACATATCATTATATGAATGAATCTTTTGCCTTGTTTGATCACCTGTGTTGACTAGCAATAAATATTAAGTGCTTATTTTGTGCTTGGTGCTTTTTAAATAAGCAAATTCTCAAAAAAAATCTTTATGAGATTAGATTCTGCTGGTATACCCATTATACAAATGAAGTAATGAGACTTGAAAGGAAAAAGTAACTTGTTCAGAGTAATGTCTTAGAGATATTAGCTTGCTTTGGGTCACATAGCATTTCAGTGACAGAGATAGGGATCTAACCAGGTCAGACCTGACTCAAAGTCTAATTCTTAACTTTTAAGCCATACCACCTGCCATTTGATAGATTTTGTTATCCTGATTTGGGCTGTCCTTTGAATATCTTAAGACTTACTTCCTCATTCTACCAAGTCTACATTATGGATAATTTTTTGAGGTTCACATATTAGAAATATCTTTTACATTTTAAAAGTATTAAGTTTAGGGCCTGCCCCGTGGCGCACTCGGGAGAGTGCGGCACTGGGAGCGCAGCGACACTCCCGCTGCAGGTTCGGATCCTATATAGGACTGGCCGGTGCGCTCACTGGCTGAGCATGGTGTGGGTGACACCATGCCAAGGGTTGTGATCCCCTTACTGGTCACGAAAAAGACAAAAAAAAAAAAAAGTATTAAGTTTATATATTGAACCTAGAAATATTCTAATCTAGTTGACTGTAGATTAATCTAAATTTTGCTAACTAATTCTCTATTTCCTTTCCAAGTTTATGATTTCTTCTTTTCATGATTTTTAAAGGATTGCCTGGACATCAGGAAGTTGAAGTTAAATATGTAGACTTTGGTAATATCGCAAAAATAACGCCTAACAAGATGCGTAAAATAAAAGATGAGTTTCTGAATCACCCAGAGAAGGTAATCTACTTATTATGAATTCTAGGATTAGAATATTAGCATGAAAGAAGAATGTTAGCACAAATATGGAAGCATTTTTAGAAGTGATTTTCACCATAGAAATGTTGTGTTAATCACCATAGTTTCTGATACGAGGATTATAGGTAAGTGTTGCTGCAGTTACTATTTAAGAAATAATATGTATGTCTTGGAAAATAAGCATTAAGCATAGACATTCTAATATATATGTGTATTTTCTTGTGTATGTATATTTGTGTATTAATAAGTACTTACTAGTCTGCACCTTTTTTTTCTTGACGGCTGGCAGGTACGGGGATCTGAACCCTTGAGGTCTGCAGCTTTTAATATATCATTTAGAGTTATCATATAATGTGGTGAGAGTTTCATGTTCTTGATATATTGAGTGGAAAAAAGCTCATCTCTGAAATATTTTGGTTTTGATCTCATTTATGTTTAATTGTATGTAGTATATGTGTGCAATAGAAAGAGAAATCTGGGAGAATACGTAAAAAAAAACTTAACCTTGCTTATCTCTGAGGAGTAGGATTGAAAGAGAAGATAAGGCCTTATTTTCTCATTTATATTTGCCCATGTTATTTGAATTGTTATTAAGCCATGCTTTTCATTTTGAGAAATAGGTAGTAGTATAGAGAAAAACTTGAAAACATAATAAGCAAAACAAGACAAATAACTCAGAATTATTGTTTAATATTTTTGGCATATATACTTCTAGAATGTATCTTCTGGGTTAACAATTATAAAATCACACTATAAATAGTACTATAACCTGCTTTTGTCACTTAGCAATGTGTCATAAGTATCTGTAACACTTTTAATGAATGCTTGTTATTCTAGTATATGAAAGTGCTGCAATTCATCCAGATATTCTGCTGATTGCAATTATTTCTGTTTATAAAGTACTTTTATAGATATGTCACACATTTATTTACTTCTAAATATGCAATAAATTTAAACTCAAAGATTAGTTTTATACAGACTTACATAAATCTTGATTTTAACTCTTTTTTTTTTTTTCTTAATTTTATTTTGTTGATATACAATGAGGTTGATTATTGTGGCCCATTACCAAAACCCCCCTCCCTCCTCCTTGTCCTCCCTCCCACCCAATAATGTCCTTTCTGTTTGCTTGTCGTGTCAACTTCAAGGAGTTGTAGTTGTTAAGTCTTCCCCCCCCCCGGTTTTTTTTGGGTGTGTGTGTGTGAATTTATTTATTTTTAGCTCCCACCAATAAGTGAGAATATGTGGTATTTCTCTTTCTGTGTCTGACTTGTTTCACTTAATATAATCCTCTCAAGGTCCATCCTTGTTGCAAATGGCAGTATTTCATTCGT
>NW_007726506.1:665327-672933 GCF_000696425.1 Galeopterus variegatus
ATCCCTGGGATGAATCCCACTTGATTGTGGTGAATAATTTTACGTATGTGTTGCTGTATTCTGTTTGCTAGTATTTTATTGAGGATTTTTGCATCTATATTCATCAAGGATATTGGCCTGTAGTTTTCTTTTTTGTTATATCTTTACCTTGTTTTGGTATCAGGATGATGTTTGTTTTTGATTTTAACTCTAAAATAACTAGAAATTAAGTTTACTTTCTTAATGTTGGAATTTTGTTTAACACAGGCAATTAAATGTAAGTTGGCCTATATTGAACCATGTAAAATGACAATGCAGTGGTCCAAAAAAGCTACGGAAAAATTTGAAGAAAAGACTCAAGATAAATTCGTGATATGTTCAGTTATTAGTAAGTTATTTCCATTTTTATTTCTTAAATAAGCACATTATGATAACATTTGTCAAATCTTAGAATAAATTCAATGTGCAGTCAGTAATAGTTGTGAGAGAAAACGTTTATTGAGAATTAGGAACAGTGGAATTATATCTTGTACAGACTCTAGAGTCTAAAGTCAGCACATGAAGCAGAAATTATTACCCTTAAAGATCAGTTCACTCTTGGCAGGATCGCTTGAAAGCCCTAAGGTCAGGAATCTGCTTCTTTCATTTGTTTGCATTTTTGCTAGGGCTGTGTCACTGTCCTTGGCACAGTGGATGCTAACATTTAATTTCCAGTAAAGTGAAGGGAGGTGGGACTGGTAAATAGCTTTTGTTTGTTGTTTGTTTTTGTTTCATTGGCTTAAGTGAATCCAACTGTAGGATCTTAGCATATTTTGAAAAAAGTTTTTCCTTATTTGGAACAGTTTGGATCTGAAACACAGGCTGACCACATCCCACAATTTTGTGACCCAAGTTATGAAAATCAAAAGTTTAATGAGGGCCAAGCAAGTTTAATGACAAAATCTGATCTGAATTGGCATGAAACTGTATATAGTCTTTGTCTCCTTTACAGTGAATATTCATACAGTTCACTCAAGATGGTAATGTGTGTTTGTGGGCTGCTGCTCCAGGCTCCCTTGGAGGGTATTGCAAAACATGAAGTATACATACTGTGTAGCTTTTCTCAATTTAAAGCATTCTGAATTATGTCTGGCCCTAAGGATTTTAGATAGAGGAATTAGGAATCTTTTTTTTTTTTTTTAAAGATGACCAGTAAGGGGATCTCAGCCCTTGGCTTGGTGTTGTCAGCACCATGTTCAGCCAGTGAGCAAACCGGCCATCCCTACATAGGATCCGAAACCGCGGCCTTGGTGTTATCAGCACCGCACTCTACCGAGTGAGCCACGGGCCGGCCCTGGAATCTTTTTTATCTGGTATTTTGGTCTGTTCCAAAGCTGTAATAAGCACTGGATGTGTTGGGCTTACTGAGTGAGCAGGACACACAAGGCCATGTTTCTTAGGGTTGATGCATAGGCCTTCTAAGGGTAATTTTTACTATATCTGTTTCCCCCACACACACACATGCTTTTATCACACTATCACACAACCATTAAATGAACCCAGCCATCAAAAGATTATTAGCCTATTTCTAGTAAGGAAACTGAAGCTTAGAGGTGAACTGCTCAAGGTCACATAGCCTAGAAATGATGATGTTTCTGTGATAATTTATTCACTTTGATACAAGAATTGTTCTGAAGAAATAAGCCAATTGAAGAAGAATATGAATATAGAAATTGCATCCTTAGTCTATAGAATTTTTATATTTCGTTTCTCTGATACGAACAATATATTAAGGGCCTTTTAGTCTGTAAGTAGCCTCCACTGATTTTGAGCCAACTTTAACCTAGATAACTCTGCTTCCCAAGTTCCTTTTGGCATTGTGTTCTGTTGGTTTTTTGCTCCCTTCTTGAATAGGCTCTGGTGGACAAACTCTCAAGACCTGACTCCCTGGGTTTCTTTTTTGATTTTTCTTCTTTCTTTCTTAATTAATTATTATGCTAATGACATCCAAACACTAGTCATACCGTAGTTATTAACCTAGATGATTTGATTTCAGGAGTGCCAGAAGGCCCTACCCAACCAAAACTGTCTTCCTCCATTCAACTGCACAGTGATAAGATTGGGAGTTCAAGACCTTTATAATAAAATGAACTACCACAGATGAGAGTGGGAGCCTCCCATTACTATATATTGTCACCTTATAAAGCAAAAGACATTTAAATTTAATTAGGAAGAGAGCGGAGAAGATGGTGAAGGTACACAGCACAGAGAATATTGGCTCAGTTGGAATAAAGGAACTATAAGCATATGAATTATGAAACCAGTGAACTAAAGGGAACATAAGAGATGGAAAATAGGGAGAAAGGTTTTTGAGGCCCAGCATTACATAGACTTTCCTTTCTAGATAATTTTATCTGGGCCACTGAAAAGTGGGCAGGAATTATTTTTCAACTCTTGTAAAAAGCTTTTAATATTTAGGGTGTAATGTAGGGTGTTACTGCTGGTAATGGTTATCTTTTTATTTAGAACCATTATCCTTACTAGCAGCTACCGGTGACTGTTGTGTAAAGGTGTAGGGATATACTAATCTCTGTGTGTCTTTCCTAAAGAAATTCCTCTGTCGTGTATTTAGATACTTACTGAGCAGGTTCCCTGTGCTGTGTACCATAAATAAGTAAATAGGCACTTGAGATATAAACTTTATCCTAAGTTAACTCCCAGTCGTAAAGGTGTAGGGATATACTAATCTCTGTGTGTCTTTCCTAAAGAAATTCCTCTGTCGTGTGTTTAGATACTTACTGAGCAGGTTCCCTGTGCTGTGTACCATAAATAAGTAAATAGGCACTTGAGATATAAACTTTATCCTAAGTTAACTCCCAGTTTAGTTTAAGAAATAGATCTGATAGACAGATAATCAGTTTATTTTCTAAAATAATTAAAAGTTAGATGGTTTGTCCTAAAAAACACAGGGACAGAAGAAAATTCTATTTAAGGTTATAGATTGAGTTTTTATTGTTTTTAACCTTTGCCATTCTTATAAAAGCTATAAACATTCACAAATAATCACTGGCCTGAATTAACTTTCATTCACTTTTGTCCTCCTGAAACTTGGTAGAATCTTATAAAACCATTTAAAAACACAACAGAACACTTCTTCAGTGAATATATGTTAATTTATGTTTTTTGAATCTAAATCTTTAAATTGCTTTTGGTTTATTAAGGAACAAACAGCACACTATAACCTAAAATAAAATGTTCTCTAATTTGCATATGCTCCAGATAGGAGTGACAATTCATTTATATCTGCAAAACACTACTTTTTTTCTTCCCCTGTGGCTGGTTCCTACAAAATACTACTTTAACTCCTAGAGAGAGACTGCGACATTTTCAGCAAGAAATCTCATGTATGTAAAATGAAAGAAATTGTTTACAATTTTTTTTAATTACCTCATTTAGTATGCTTTGCAGCATATTTATTTCTTTCTCCAAACTAGTCTTAATGGTTTTACAGAAATTCTGGAAGATAATGTGCTCTTGGTTGAGCTTTTTGATTCTCTTGGTGCTCCTGGAATGGTTCCTGTTAGTATTAATGACCAGCTAGTCAAAGAAGGCCTAGCATCTTATGAAGGAGGGTAAGTAGATGTGTAAGCTTTCATTTTTAATTCATATGTAACATTTTAATCACAAGGGAAACTGGCATATCATTCCCATTGGATATCTGCTTATGTCATAGACTTGGAATTTTCCCTGTTCCTGGGTCAGAAAAAATAGAGGGAAAATAACTGGAGTCATTAGTCTAATGCGGAGTAGAGTGGCTTTCCCCTCTATCCCTAAAGAACCCTGAAACCAAGAGAAAGGTTTCTAGGCATCATGGGTGCTTCTAAGAAAAGGAGATTAGCATCTTATTTCTGGGAGGAATGTCTGCTTAGGCGGCCCCTCATGCCTGTTTAAGGAGGGAATTGGGAAGGGAAATGGCAGGTTATAGAATAAAAGTTGTGTAGAGTAGCCCACATTCTTATTTGGAGAAAAGTGAATTTTCCTGGGTTCAGGTGGATACTTTGAAAGATAACCAGACTTAAATCACTGTGCTAATGCTCTCCCAGGACAGGCCAGTGGTTGAGGTAACCCCAGAAGCAGAAGGGCAGAGTTGTGATGAGGATGGGTGGGAGGGTTTGGAGATCAAGACAAAGAATTCTTCCACAATAAGGACTTGTGCAGTGGGGGTGGCCCCTGTGGGGTCTCCTGAAGAATTCCCGCATACAGCCCTCAAGAAAATCAGTATTTGTATAGCACGCACATGTAATGCCTGTCAGTGTAAGCACGAGAAACAGTGACACCCAGCAGAGGCCTGCAGTGACTCCTACTAATATCAATGGTCTGTGGTCATGCTTCCCCTACTTGCCCTAACACTGGAGGAGCTAGAAGCAGAAGGGGGAGGGCCTGTCCTTTTCTCACTATAAATCTCAAACGAGGGAGGGAAATAAATGAGAGTAAACATTTAAACTATATTGGACCAAATTTCTCTTTTCTTTTTAACATCAGGGTTATTGAGGTGTAACTTACATACAGTAAAGATTCACCCTTTTTAAGTGCACAGTTAAATAGATTTTGACAAACATATGGAGTCATATAACCATCACCACAGTCAAGATATAGAATATTTCCATCACCCCCAAAAGTTCTCTTGTGCCCCTTTGTAGGCAGTCCCCTTCCCTTACACACAGACCCTGGCAAACATTGATCTAATTTTTGTCTCTATAATTTTGAATTTCTCACAACTTCATATAAATGGAATCATATAATATATTGCCTTTTATGTCTGGCTTCATTCATTTAGCATACTGCTTTTGAGATTTCATCCATGCTGTTGCATAGATCAGTAATTTGTTTCTTTTTATTGCTGACCAGTATTCCATTGTATGGATGTTCCACAATTTTATACATTTGGGTCGGTTCCAGTTTTGGGTGATTTCATGAATAAAGTTATAGTAAACATTTGTACACAGGTCTTTGTATAGACATATGTGTTATTTTCTCTTGAGTAAATACATGACAGTGGGATTTCTGGGTTGTAAGGTAAGTTGTTTTTGTAAGAAACAGTCAAATGATGCTTTATGATGTTTTCTCTTTCAAAATACAATCAAAGATCAGAATAATTATTATGCGCTATTTATTAGTCATTAGTATGTTTTAATACATATAGAAGCTACTCACTGAATTAGATTTTTGTGTGAGCTCTGTTATCAGGGGACCAGTTTTTAATTTCTTATATTATCTAAGCTATGAAATTATTAAAGATTGGTGGTTACTTCCTATTGAAAAGGAGTAGGGAACTTTTCCTAAGTGCTTTTTATTTTTAATAGCAACAACATCCTGAACAAACAATGGGTCAAAGAAGAAATTAAAAGGGAAATCAAAAAATATCTTGGGGGCTGGCCCGGTGGCGCACTGCTGCAGTGTACCGCTTGGGAGCGCGGCGGCGCTCCCGCCGAGGGTTCGGATCCCACATACAGACCGGTTCCCGCTCACTGGCTGAGCGAGGGGCGGGCGCAGCACCGAGGGTTGCGATCCCGTTGCCGGTCCCGGTCTGGTACGGGCGCGACACTGAGGGTTGCGGTCCGTTGCCGGACACGAAAAAAGAGACAAAAAGGAAAAAAAAAAATATCTTGGGATAAACGAAAATGGAAACACAGTCTACCAAAATTTATGGGATGCAGCAAAAATTGTTCTAAGAGGGAAGTTTATAGCAATAAATGCCTACATTAAGAAAGAAGAGCTCAAGCAATCCAACTCTCCACCTTAAGGAACTAGAAAAAGAAGAACAAACTAAGCCTAAGTTAGTAGAACAAAGGAAATTATAAAGATCAGAGCAGAGATAAATGAAAGAGAGACTAGAAAAACAGAAAAGAGCAGAAAGAGTTTGTTTTTTAAAAAAGATAAGCAAAATTAATAAACTTTTAGCCATGCTAAGGAAAAAAACCCTCAAATTATAAATCAAAGAAGGGACATTACAACTGATACTACAAAAATGCAAAGGATCATGAGGCTACCATGAACAGTTACAGACCAACAGATTGGATAACCTAGAAGAAATGGATAAATTCCAAGAAACATAAAACCTACCAAGACTGAATAATGAAGAAATAGAAAATCTGAACAATAACAAGGAGTTTGAATCAGTAATAAAAGGTCTTCCATCAAAGAAAAGCCCAGGACTCAATGGCTTCACTGCTGAATTTTACCAAACATTTAAAGAAGTAATGTCATTCCTTCTCAAATTCTTCTAAAAATTTGAAGAAAAGGGAATACTGTCAAACTCATTTTACAAACCCAGCATTACCCTCATACCAGAGCCAGAAAAGGACACTAGAATAAAAGAAAATTACAGGCCAATATCCCTGATGAACATAGATGATGAACAAACTAGGAGTAAAAGAAAACTATCTCAACATAAAAGCCAAACATGAAAAACGCATAGCAAACATCATACTCAGTGGTGACTTTTCCTCTAACATTAGAATAAGGCAAGGATATCCACTTTCACCACTTATATTCAGCATAGTACTGGAAGTCCTAACCAGATCAGTTAGGCAAGAAAAAGAAATAGAAAGCACCCAACTTAAAAAGGAAGAAGTAAAATTTTCTCTGTTCACATGTGTTATGACCTTATATGTAGAAAACCTTAAAGGTTCCACAAACAATTGGAACTAATAAATGAGTTCAGCTATTTTGCAGGATACAAAGTCAACACACAAAAATCAGTTGCATTTCAGTACAATCTAAAAAGGAAATTAAGAAAACAGTTTAATGTATGGTAGCATCTAGAAGAATTAAATCCTTTAAGAATTAACCAAGGAGATGAAAGACTTGCACAATGAAAACTACAAAACATTTTTCAAAGACACTAAAGAGGATACAAATAAATGGAAAGACATACTACATTCATGGATTGGAAGGCTTGATATTTTGAAGATATCAGTACTACTAAAGGTGGTCTACAAATTAATGTAATACGTATCAGAATCTCAGTAACATTTTTTGCAGAAATAGACCTATTCTAAAATTCATGTGAAATATCAGGAGACCCCAAATAGCCAAAATAGTCCTGAAATAGAAGAACAACATGGAGAACCATTGCTTTGCCTCCCACAGGATGATGGAGATGCAAAAAGGATTACTCAAAGCCCATTTCCTCTGAGCAGTGAAAGACTCTGAAGGGGTTAATTTTCTGGACCCCTCAAGAGTGAAGCATTCCTTCCTTTGGAAATTGACCATGAATTGGGGTTCTCTACTCACATTTATTTTCCAGACAAGGAAGTTACAGAAAAAGAAAAAGGACATAGATGGTGTTACAGTTTAACAGTGGATGCTGGTAACATCAGTGAAACAAGCAAAGTGACATTCCATAATGCAATTTGCAAAAGGTTAAGTCAATCCACCAATAAAAGCTTGATCTTAGCAAATATTCTGTTTCCCTACAACAGCTTCCCAAGTATTTTACATATCAATCAAGTAACTTGCCTGTCCTTGAGCCAGCAACCTTGCTGTGTTACAATTCTATATATTTTTTTTTTTTTCCTTTTTGTCTTTTTTTGTGACCGGCAACGGATCACAACCCTCAGTGTTGCACCTGTACCGGACCGGGACC
>NW_007726506.1:673344-683343 GCF_000696425.1 Galeopterus variegatus
CTCGGCGGGAGCGCCACCGCACTTCCCAAGCGGCGCACTAAAGCAGTGCGCCACCGGGCCGGCCCTACAATTCTATATCTTACAACAGAGACTTTAGCCTGGGGAAAGTTTCCTGTCTTTTGCAAAGTTAACATTTTTATATGTACTTTTAAGAAGTTAGGCTAAACCTGAAACTGCATGGCTTTGCCAGCTGGGCCCGGTGAAATATATTTGCTTTACAAATGTAAGTATACTCCACAGAGGACTTTATACATCCTGGTTTTAAAACTTACTACAAACCTACAGTAATCAAAACAATGTGGTACTGGCACAGGACAGTCTTTTCAACAAATGGTGATGGGGAAAACATGCACATCCACATGCAAAAGAATGAAGTTGGACCCTTACCTAACATCATATAAAAAAAATTAACTCAAAGTGGACCTGTGACTTAAATGTAAGACCTAAAACTGTAAAACTCTTAAAAGAAAAACATAGGGCAAAAGCTTAATGACATTAGATTTGGCAGTGATTTCTTTGATAGGCACCAAGGGCACAGGCAATTAAAAAAAAAAAAAAAAAGACCAAAAAAACTTCATGAAAGTTTAAAACTTTTATGCATCAGGAGACACTATTAACAGAATAAACAGACAACACACAGAATAGGAGAAAGTAATTGCAAATCATCAAATTAAAGGATTAATATCTAGAATATAGAGAGGACTCCTAAAACTCAACAACAACAAAAAAATCCAATTCAAAAATGAGCAAAGGATTTAAATAGACATTTCTCCAAAGAAGATATACACATGGCCAATAAGCACCTGAAAAGATGCTCAACATCTCTAATCATTAGGGAAATGTAAATTAAAACCACTATGAAATACCACCTCACACCCAATAGGACGACTACTATCAAAAAAACAGGAAAGTGTTGGCAAGGAAGTGGAGAAATTGGAACCATTGGTGGGAATGTAAAATGGTATACCCACTATGAAAACAGTATGGTGGTTTCCCAAAAATAAAGAATAGAATTATTGTATGGTCCAGCAATTTCACTTCTGGGTATATACTTGAAAGAATTGAAAGCAGGGATGTGCACCCATGTTCACAGCAGTACTATTCACATTTATGTGAAAGCAACTCAGATGTTCACAAGGAATGAATGGATCAACTAAATGTAGTTTATACATGCAGTAGAATATTATTTAGCTTTAAAAAAGGTCATTCTGACATATGCCTGCACATGGATGAAACTTTATTATCCTAAGTGAAAAAAGCCAGTCACAAAAAGACAAACAGTACATGACTGCACTTATATGAAGTACTTAGAGTAGTCCAAGTCATAGAGACAGAAAGTATAATAGTGATTGCCAGGGGCGAGGGGTAGGGGGTAATGGCGAGTTATTGTTTAATGGGTGTAGATAGTTTCAGTTTTCAAGATGAAAAGAATTCTGGAGATGGATGTTGATGATAGTTGTACAATATGACTAAATTCCTTGAAACGTACACTGAAAATAATATGATAGTAAAATTTTACATTATGTGTATTTACCGTATTAAATTTTTTAAAACTTTTTAAATCTTTTGGAATATTTTCAAAAACACATTAGTTTGGCTCCTCCTAGGGGACCCATGCAAGTGAGGGGTCCTGAAGCTTAAACTCCATTTAAGTAAATCCACCTCTGGTACTCTGGCAGCCTAAACCAATCTCCTTGCGCTCTGAAACCCACGTTCCTATTGTCTGATTGTTGCAATCGGACTGTTTGTATTGTATCTACTGCCCATCCTCAAATTTGGACATGAGCTTCCCTTGATCAGTGCCTGCCCTGATCACCTGAGGAATGAAAAGAAAAGAAAGAGAAATTCCAGTCAAGTGGAGAAATTGGAACCATTGGTGGGAATGTAAAATGGTATACCCACTATGAAAACAGTATGGTGGTTTCCCAAAAATAAAGAATAGAATTATTGTATGGTCCAGCAATTTCACTTCTGGGTATATACTTGAAAGAATTGAAAGCAGGGATGTGCACCCATGTTCACAGCAGTACTATTCACATTTATGTGAAAGCAACTCAGATGTTCACAAGGAATGAATGGATCAACTAAATGTAGTTTATACATGCAGTAGAATATTATTTAGCTTTAAAAAGGTCATTCTGACATATGCCTGCACATGGATGAAACTTTATTATCCTAAGTGAAGAAAGCCAGTCACAAAAAGACAAACAGTACATGACTGCACTTATATGAAGTACTTAGAGTAGTCCAAGTCATAGAGACAGAAAGTATAATAGTGATTGCCAGGGGCGAGGGGTAGGGGGTAATGGCGAGTTATTGTTTAATGGGTGTAGATAGTTTCAGTTTTCAAGATGAAAAGAATTCTGGAGATGGATGTTGATGATAGTTGTACAATATGACTAAATTCCTTGAAACGTACACTGAAAATAATATGATAGTAAAATTTTACATTATGTGTATTTACCGTATTAAATTTTTTAAAACTTTTTAAATCTTTTGGAATATTTTCAAAAACACATTAGTTTGGCTCCTCCTAGGGGACCCATGCAAGTGAGGGGTCCTGAAGCTTAAACTCCATTTAAGTAAATCCACCTCTGGTACTCTGGCAGCCTAAACCAATCTCCTTGCGCTCTGAAACCCACGTTCCTATTGTCTGATTGTTGCAATCGGACTGTTTGTATTGTATCTACTGCCCATCCTCAAATTTGGACATGAGCTTCCCTTGATCAGTGCCTGCCCTGATCACCTGAGGAATGAAAAGAAAAGAAAGAGAAATTCCAGTCTCCTAGCCTCTTTGTTAGACTCAACTGTATTGTATACATTGCCCACCACCCTTTATAAAATAAAAAATAATGTCGCCCAGGTAATCTAGCCCATGCCTACTTCAAGTCTCATGCCATTTCCTGTTAGCTTTCTATGTCAAAGCCACGTGTTCCTTTTGGTTCCTGCAATGTCTAGCTAATTCCTACTTACCCTTTTTAAATCTCAGCTGAAATGTCACCAGTCAGATAAACCTTCCAGCTCCCAGACTAGATTAGATTCTGTTGACCTCTACCCTTGTTCTTTTCCTTTGTAACTTTGATAATTTATTATTTGTTGAATTATGTAATCTCTTAGTATTGTTATTACTATTAACTCCATGAAGACAAGAGCCTTGCCTACTTTCTTCATTGCCATGTTTCTGGCATCTAGCACTACACTTGGCTCAGTATGTACCCAGGAAATGTTAGCTGAATGGAGGAAATATGATGGTACTTCAAAAAGTTTGTGGAAAGATTTGTATTATCTTTTAATTCTGTTTTTCCACAAACTTTTTCAAGTACCCTCATCAATATATAAATTTGAAACTCAGAAGTGAGACCTGGTTAGGTGATTCAGATGGGGTTAGCAGCATATAAATAATAAATAAATAATAGATAAATAATACCATGAGGATAAATGAAATCCTTGCTCATTATCCATTTCAATCTCTCTTGATGAAGACACAACCCTGAGAATTATCACTTACATGAAAGAAAGAGAAGTCTAAAAGATGGTAGATCAGGAGCTTGAGACTGAAGAAAAATCAGGAAACAAGAATGTATCTCAAGAAGCAAAGAGCAGCAAGTGCTGAGAGTTCAAGTGAGGGTGTCCATTGGATTTAGCAACAAAAATTGTTAGTAACCTTGGTTAGATAAATCTCAGCTTATTGTGAAAGAAATTAAGTTTTTCCTGTATACAAATAAAAAATAACATCTAATTATCTGTGGTTAGAGTTCAAACTTATTAAACAGTTCAATTTAATAAAACGCTTCATTTAATAATTTTGCTTCTTTAATATGTCTTAATAATATTTTTTTCACTTCTCATTGGCAAACGGATTGATACTTTTTAACCAAAGAGAAATATTCAATATTCAAATATTGTCAAACTCTGAAATATTCTCCTTTGTGAGTATGAAATATCAATGGGAACAGTTGAAGTTATGAGTGAAGTTGGTATTTTTAAGTGTCTTTTTTAAATAGAAAGTTTTGTTTTTAGCTTTTTTTCTTTTTGTGCTTATGTTGGTGTTGATTAAGACCTCTTTTTCGGGGACTGGCTGGTTGGCTTAGTTGGTTAGAGCGTGGTGTAGTAACGCTGAGGTCAAGGGTTTGGATCCCTGTACTGGTAAGCTGCCAAAAAAAAGCTTTAAAAAAATGACAAAAGTTGTTATTAATATCAAAACTGGGAAGCAGTAAATCATAGCTAAAACTTGTTCACCTCTATACCTAAGCAAATACAAACCTAAGTGTTTTGCAAACTATTCTTTTTGCTTTACCTTTTGTTATTTTTCAGATACACCATCAAAAATAATTCTAAAAAGCATATTGAAGTATGGGATCCTTCTCCAGAAGAAATTATTTCAAATGAAGTAAACAACTTAAATCCTGTGCCTGGAAAATCCCTACCCAATGAGAATTTCCAGTCACTTTACAATAAGGAACTGTCTGTGTATATCTGTAATGTAATATCTCCTGAGAAGATTTATGTTCAGTGGTTATTAACAGACAACTTACTTAACAGGTATAACATATAAGGAAAACAAATATTGCATATGATTTTATTCTTTCTGTATTTTGTTTCAAAGATCTTAAAAGTAGCCAAATTATTTCAACTAAAATATTCTCTAGTTAAAAGTATTAAAATAGTATTTCTGTTGGTTCTTTTTACTGTATTTATTCATTCCAAATACTTATTGAGCACCTACTATATGATAGTATTTTAGATGTTAGGGATACATTGGCAAAAACATGGACAAGTCTTTGCTGACCTGGAGATTAAATTCTAGTAAAGAGAGAGACAGCAAATAAAACTTTTTGTGTGACAGATGATGATGACAAGAGAAAAGTAAAGCATTTAGGGAGGAAGGCAATCTCAGGATGGCCAAGGAAGACCTCAAAGACATAGTGACACTTGAAATGGGCCCTGAAGAAAGAGGGAGGGAGTAAGCCATGTTGGTATCTGAGGGAAGCTCATCTCAGGCAGAGGGCAGAGCTAGTTCAAAGACCTGAGGTGGAAACATGCTTGGTATACTCAAGGAAGAACAAGGTGTTCAGTTTGGCTAGAGTGGAGTGAGCCAGGGGGTTTAGGGGGCAAGAAGAAATCATGTGGCCAGAGAGTTATGTATTATAAGAAAAGGTTTAGAAAGTTAATTTTTTTTTTATCTCTATATAGTTTAGAAGAAAAGATGATAGCTGCTTATGAAAACTCAGAATGGGAACCTATTAAATGGGAAAATCGTATGCACTGTGCTGTTAAGATCCCAGATAAAAATGAGTGGAGAAGAGGCCAGATCATCAGAATGGTTACAGACACATTGGTAGAGGTAAATGCAGAGTTAAAAATGTAATCATGAACATAAGTGCACTTTGTGTTTTTTCCTGTAGTTATTTAATCCAAATTTTATTATGCTTTGCAGTTTGCAAAAAAACATTTTGAAGTGTTGACTTTCCATAGACTTAAAGTTGTTGTTTTCATAGGTCTTGCTGTATGACGTGGGTGTTGAACAAGTGGTGAATATTAACTGTTTAAGAGAACTTCAAGAAAATCTGAAGACAATGAGAAGGTTATCTTTGGAATGCTCTCTTGTTGATATAAGGTAGTTTTTAGCTAAGTAAATTTTTTCATCACTGACTATTATTTTAAATACTGTTCTTTTGGGATTGGTTCTTGTCAGTTTTAATTTTGCTAATGTTCTCTGTAATTTTTATAAAATGTAGTTAATTTAGGGTTCTAAGTAGAGGGAAAGGTAAACATTTGGAGCACCTAAATTTAGTGGCATTAGGAAATAGAGATAGGTGACTATGAAAGGTACCTAAAAAGAATTCAGATTGTTGAATATAAAACTCACTTTGAGGAACAACAAAGACAGAAAGAAATAAAACGTTTTTCATAAGTTTAGAATTGCAAGGAAAGCTAAAAATATGTAAATTACCAAAAAGAGTCAATTATAGAGGATTCTGGGAAAAAGGCATGGCATAGTTTTTGTCTGCTGGAATCCCACTATAAAAACAGAGCAACTTGGATAGTAAAATTAAAAACTACACAGTCAACATCTACAACAAAAGTAGTGACAAGTCACCCATGTGACCCCCCCAAATATGAGTGGGTGGAGCTCATCATGAACCAGGATCTTTATGGAGGGAAAGCTGCCTGGGATTCTGACAGCTCTGATAGTAGGAACTGGCCACCATGTTTCACTGGAGCTTGGAGGACAATCTGAGAGTAGCAGCCAAAACTGAGAAAGGAGTAATGCAGGATGAACTTGTAGCTGAATGCCAGAGGTCTGTGATTGCCAAGCTTCCATGACACTGTAACCTTCTTAGCCATATAACCTTTTAAAAGTAACTGCAGAGAAACTACTGGGAAGAGAGTTCAGCTTGAGTAAGACAGACAGTGGGGCAAAGGAAAGAAGAGATCCAGGTCCTAGTAGGGGAGGGGAGCAGAGGTGCTGGATCTCACAGTATGAGGCCATATTCTCTGTCACTTGGGGAAAACAACTCTAGAGCCATGAAGCTATAAAATCACTTGTGATCCATTCTCCTAAAAGGATAGGAAATTTTATTTCACTTAAAACATGAGCAAAAGAAAGGATTTCAGTCTAATCCTATGCAAGTTAATATGAGAGAAAAGAAAATAGGGAGTTGAATAATATCCCTAGAGGCAGTGAAAATCCACCAAAAAGACATGCCCACAAGACAATCAAACTGTATGTAACCTAATATTTCAAAATGAACTAATAGAAGTTTAGAAAATGATAGATGCTGTGAAAGAATAACATAAAACAAATTTTTAAACTCAGAAATAAGATAGTGAAAAAGGAAGGTTTGAAGAGATGACAGAACTCAGAAAAGAATTAGAAATAAAATCATACCATAAATGCAGACTAAACTAGAAAAAATACAAAAGCAAATAAAACACCATGGATAAAGCCTTAAGAGAAAGAAAAGGTAGAAAGGAGGAGAGTTTTTAAAATTTAAAAAACAAACAAAAAACCCCCAGAGGATTCAAAAGAAAACAAAAGATATCTAAAATAGACCAAAAAAGATTCAACATAAGTGTTAGTGGCATCCTGAAGAAGAAAACTAAAAGTAATAGAACGAAACAAATGCAAAAAACTGCAAGAAAGTAAATGAAATACTATTTAAAACTATGAGTTACCTTCAAAAAATTTATGGAAAGATTCATAATATCTTTTAATTCTATTTTTCCATGAACTTTTTGAAGTTACCTTACCTTTGTTGAAAGGGCACACTCCATATCTAGGAATGCAGTTTAGAATGGCCAACACTGAGAGATAATTAAGTAAAATTATTGGTTCATAAGGGAAAGAAAAGCACAATGTCATCACCCGTGCTTTATGCCAGAAGTTAATGGAGTAACATATTGAAAGTAGTCAAAGAAAGAAAATGGCAAGCTGTGGATTTTATATCGAGCCAGACCAACCTTTAGGTATAAAGACCATAGACTGATATATGATCATTTGGGAAATCAGGGATTATTGTTTCTAGGAATGCTCCTGAGAAATCTATAGGAGAATAACCTTCCAATAACCAAAAAGACATGAGAGATTTTGATGTAAGGACTGGTGGTTAACACTATGTTTATTTTGCCTATGAAATTAAGATTAAATGATCATTATTAGGGAAACCGTATAGCACATAAAATAGATAGGGCATAATTTCAAAAATGGGAAGAAGACGGGGTGAGAGGGGAGTCTATATTAAAAGTTGAATAAACTTGCTTTTTGCTTTATTGGTATTACCATTATTAGGGAAACCGTATAGCACATAAAATAGATAGGGCGTAATTTCAAAAATGAGAAGAAGATGGGGTGAGAGGGGAGTCTATATTAAAAGTTGAATAAACTTGCTTTTTGCTTTATTGGTATTAACTAGGAGTAAGAGTACTTTCAATAAGGTGGGGGAAAGAAAAGAGATTACTAACAATATTGATTTAATTTTAGAACTATGTTAATATTTTATATAAACAAATCAGTAAAAGTGTTAAGGAAAAATGAAATTAATTGTGAGCAGTGGTAGTGCAGCCTCTTAGAAACTTCAAGTGACTTTAAAACACAGTAAGTTGACTATACATTTTTGCTGGACTATATTCTAAGGACAAAAAATATCTACCCCCTACCCAGAAATATTAGCTGTTTTCATTAATCCCAAAGTTGATTGTAGTATTCATATTGGTATTCTGAAGCTATTAACATGTATTGTAGGATAAATCAAAATAGTAATTACATGTGACTAAGAACTGGTTAGGTTGACAAAGATGTAAAATGAAGGTTAATTTACCCTGTAGTCCTAGTTTTGAATTAGAAGTGTCAGTACAAACTTAGGAGGCATTTTAATTGCAAAAAATATATACTTTTTAGCGTAGTGACATGCATAACCCAGCAGCAGTGCACAAATTGTAGTCTTTAAATACCATTGCCCACTGAAAGAAATTAGTGCTGCATGGGAAAATGTCTGATCCCAGGTCTTGGAAAAGAAATGTACAATGTGAGCCTAGAATATCTTGTCAAAGATAAACAAGAAGACAACAAATATAGCAAAAACAAAAACAAATATAAAAAATTATTGGAATTATAACAAAAGGATTCAGTAGCCAAACTGATAAACTTCCGCTGACCAGAGATCAGACGATTTGAGAACCAGTAGGAGGACAATTACAATTTTAAAGCATTCGATATGCTTAAATTTATAAGTTCATAGTGATGAACTTGTTGGTCACCATTAGAGGGTTCAAAGGAAGCACCTCATTATTCTGAAAAGAGGTAAATGAGGGAAAGGAGCATTTGTCTTGCTTTTCCTGTGCAAGCTATACTTTAGGATAATCAATAGTTGATAAGGGAAAGTTGTTCTTTATAACTCTATCAGAGATCCCAAGCATGTCAATCTCTATCTATTCGTTGACCATATCAGAATTATCATGCCCCATGTGCCCCGAAGAAGAAGGTATTGCCAGCTGAAACAGAGATCAGCATTTTCAGCCCAAGCTCCCACTACCTGAGCTGGAGGAGCAGGACAGGCGCAGTGTCCTTACAAGACCTTTCTGCTTAGAAGGGCTTCCGTAGGTTGGCACTTGCTGTTTTTCTCTTGAACTGATTATGAAACTATCTTTTTATACACCTAAATAATTGGCTTTTTTACCTAAATACAGAATTTTACATTTATTCCTGTCAAATTGCATCTAATTGGTTCTGAAATTCAAATATTGATCTGTTACATTCAGCGTCTAGGCTGTCCTTTCTAATGTATTATCTGTAAATTTGAAAGCATACTTCTGTCAGAGGTAGTAGTCTACAGTTTGTGGGCCAAATCTAACATACAACATACACTTGGCCCACAGAATTTTTTTAAATTTTGAAATATTAACATTTTTAAAACCAGTGGATATCACATAAAAGTTTGAATTTCTGACTTTATTGACAAAAATGAGAATATCTAACAGAGGCGGAGAGTACAACAGTGGTTACCAGAGACTGGGGAGGGAAGAGGGAAAGGGAAAACAGGGGGAGGCTGGCGAATGGGTACAAAATTACAGTTAGAGAGGAGCAGTGAGTTCTGATGTTCTGTGGCACAGCAGGGTGACTATGGTTAACAGTTAAGTTTTGTGTATTACATAGCAGCTAGAGCAGAGACTTTTGAATGTTTTCACCACAAAGAAAAGATAAGTGCATGAGGTGAGGGATGCACTGACTACCCTGACCCCATCATCATACAACATATGTATTTATCAAAATATCAGATTGTACCCCATAAAATTACAATGTCAATTAAAATAATTTTTTAAAAAAAATAAGACTGTCTAGTCATTGAAGTTACGTGTTGCCGAAAATAATTGGCCTTCCTTGTAGAGGTTCAAAACAGTCATTAATTTTGTAGAATAAGGGCCGGCCCAGTTGCGCACTGGATAGTGCGCCGCTTGGGAAGCGCGGCGGCGCTCCCGCCCGAGGGTTCGGATCCCACA
>NW_007726506.1:684323-692370 GCF_000696425.1 Galeopterus variegatus
ACAAAAGACAAAAGACAAAAACAAAAAAAAAAAAAAAAAGAATAAATCTTAGCTCTTATTAACCATGAAGTACTAGATATAATTTTACATATGTGAAGCAGCTGTACTGTTAATCAAGCCTGCTGGTAGATCATTTCCTGTTACTTTGATGTGCTACTTACAGTTATCCAAATCATCTGGGGAAGCTTGTAGTTTTGGATTGTCTCAAATTTGCTCCTTCATTTGAAGCTAATTGCATGTTACATGGCTAAAAGATATGTACACATACATACAACATACAAGGGGTCTTCAGAAAGCTCATGGAAAGATTTGTACTATCTTTTAGTTCTGTTTTCCAAGAACTTTTTGAAGTACTCTTGGATATGTATGTAGGTTTTTCAGACATGGATATAAATAGGAATATTAAAAATTTATTCTCAAGTAAAGCTAAAAGATCTTAGACCCTTTCAACATTATTATATAAACTTTAATGAACTTCTGTGTGATTTAAAGAAAAAAAAAACTATTGGTTTATCTAGTCTATTTTTAATCCTATCCACAAAGATCTCGTGAAAGAACTCGATACACTATACAATACACCTGACATTTATTGTCTACTAGGGCAGACATTGTATGACGTACTTTACATGTATTAAGTTCACTTAGTTCTCACAACAATATTGATAATAGGAACTGTTGTTATATCACAGTTGAAGAAACTGGCACTGAGAAAGGGTACCTTGCCCAAAGTTATGTGTAAATCTATCATTGGTTTCATTTATCTGTTTTGAAACATGATTTTTTTAAAACTTGAGGTTAGAGTAGGATACCTTCTTCTTAGTGACCCCTTTCTACTCTAACTGCTCGTGGACCATCTGTTTAATGTTCATCAGCAGTACTTTCCATAGTTCAGCTGTTTGCACAGAACCTTTCTCCAGTCTTACAGGCACCTCCCCCATTGCCTGTGATCACTGATAGTGACTGTGGGACCATATCTGTAAATTCTGACAGTGCACTGGAATGGAAATCTCGGGCCCACATTATATAAATCCTATCCTAGTTATCACTTCCATCTTAAATACTTCAATTAGAATAATTGGACAGAATCCTATCAGTCCCATGATTGTATCTAATATTGTACACAACTTGAATTGTGTCTTATGGATTAGGATGGAATAGCATCATCATTTTAAGAGTCTAATGATAATAGCTAAATTTAAGCACTTCTGGACCCTCTATTAATTGCCTTACAGGCACTATTTCACTTGATCCTCACAACAAACCTCTAAGTTGTAGATAAGGTATTATTTACAGATAAGGAAATTGAATCTTCCTGAGGTTAAGTGTTTTATTATCCAGGGTTAAACATCTACTGACTGTTGAGCTAGGATTATAAACCAGGTCTGAATCCAGAACTGGAGCTCTAACCATTGTGTTAGAGCCATTCTAAGAAATCCTTTTCCATGATTTTTGTTATTGTGGTAAAAGAGACATCACATAAAATGTACTCTTTTTACCACTTTAAGAGTACAGTCCTGTGGCATTAAGAATGTTCACATTGTTGTGCAGCCTACACCACCATCCACCTCCAGAACTTTTCATCTTCTCTTCTTCCCCCATCCTTTATTTGTTTGTATATTTATTTATTTTTAGCTCCTACAAATAAGTGAGAATATTTCAATGCCTAACTTGTTCACTTAATATAATTTTCTCTAAGTCCGTCCATGTTGTTGCAAATGGTAGTATTTCATTCTTTTTTATACCAGAGTAGTATTCTATTGTGTAGACATACCACAGTTTCCTTATCCGCTCATCTCAAGATGGACATTTGAGCTGGTTCCAACTCTTGGCTATTGTGAAGTGCTGCAATAAACATTGGAGTACAGGTATCCCTTTGGCATGATGATTTCCATTCCTCTGGGTATATACCCAGCAGTGGAATAGCTGGGTCATATGGTAGATCTATCTGTAATTGTTTGAGGAACCTCCATACCATTTTCCATAAAGGCTGCATTATTTTGCAATCCCACCAACAGTGTATGAGAGTTCCTTTTTCTCCACAATGTCACCAGCATTTATCATTCTTGGTTTTTTGGATATTAGCCATCCTGACTGGAGTGAGATGGTATCTCAAAGTGGTTTTGATTTGTATTTCCCGAATGCTGAGAGATATTGAGCATTTTTTCATGTGTCTGTTGGCCATTCATATATCTTCCTTTGAGAAATGCCTATTCAGCTCCTTTGCCCATTTTTTAATTGGGTTATTTGGTTTTTTGCTGTAAAGTTGTTTGAGTTCCTTGTATATTCTGGATATTAATCCATTGTCAGATGTATATTTTGAAAATATTTTCTCCCACTCTGTCAGTTGTCTTTCACTCTGTTGATTATTTCTTATGCTCTGCAGAAACCTTTTAGTTTGATATAATCCCATTTGTTTATTTTTCCTTTGGTTGCCTGTGCTTTTGGGGTCATATTCATGAAGTCTGTACCCATTCCTACTCCCTGCAGTGTTTCCCTTATATTTTCTTTAAGGAGTTTTATTGTTTTGGGATGTATATTTAATTCTTTAATCCATTTTGAGTTGATTTTGGTATATGGTGAGAGGTATGGGTCTAGTTTCATTCTCCTACATAGGAATATCCAGTTTTCCCAGCACCATTTGCTGAAGAGGCAGTCTCTTCCCCAGTGTGTAAACTTGGTGCCTTTGTCAAAGATCAGATGGCTGTAGGTGTATGGGTTGATTTCTGGGTTCTCTATTCTATTCCATTTATCCGTGTGTCTGTTTTTATGCTAGTACCATGCTGTTTTGGTTATTATAGCTTTGTAATATAGTTTAAAGTCAGGTAGTGTTTTGCCTCCAGCTTTATTTTTTTGGCTCAGGATTGCTTTGGCTATGCATGGTCTCTTGTTATTCCGTGTAAATGTCTGGATAGTTTTTTCCATTTCTGAGAAAAATATCATTGGAATTTTTATGGGAATTGCATTGAATCTGTAGATCACTTTGGGTATATAGACATTTTCACAATGTTAATTCTTCTGATCCAAGAGCATGGGATATTGTTCCATCTTCTTGTGTCCTCTTTAATTTCTCTCAACAGTAGTTTGTAGGTCTCTTTGTAGAGATTTTTCACATCCTTGGTTAACTTTATTCCTTGGTTAACTTTACATTTAGAGGTATTTTATTTTTTTGGTGGTTATTGTAAATCAGCTAGCTTTCTTGATTTCTTTTTCTGCATGTTCACTGTTGGAGTATAGAAATGCTACTGATTTTTGTGTGTTGATTTTGTATCCTGCAACTTTGCTCATATCATTTATCAACTCTAGGAGTTTTTTTGTAGAGGCTTAAGGCTGTTCAATATATAGGATCGTATCCACAAACAGGGACAGTTTGGCTTCATCCTTTCCAATCTGGATGCCCTTTATTTCCTTCTCTTCTCTGATTGTCCTGGCTGGTACTTCTAACACTATGTTGAATAGGGGTGGTAAGAGTGAGCATACTTGTCTAGTTCCTGTTCTTAAGGGAAAAGCTTATAGCTTTTCCCCATTCAGGATGATATTGGCAGTGAGCTTATCATATGTGGCTTTAATTGTATTGAGATACTTTCCATCTATACCTAACTCATAGACAGTCTTTATCCTGAACAAATGTTGAATTTTGTCAAAGGCTTTTTCAGCGTCCATAGAAATGATCATATGGTTTTTGTCTTTGCTTTTGTTGATGTGGTTTATCACATTTATTGATTTTCGTCTGTTGAACCAACCTCGCATCCCTGGGATGAATCCCACTTGATCATGGTGTATAATTTTGTGTATGTGTTGCTGTATTCTGTTAGCTAGTTATTTTATTGATGATTTTTGCATCTATGTTCATCAAGGATATTGGCCTGTAGTTTTCCATTTTTGATGCATCTTTTCCAGTTTGGGTATCAGGGTGATGTTTGCCTCATAGAATGAGTTTGGGAGAATGGCCTCTGTTTCAATCTTTTGGAATAGTTTGTAGAGAATTGGTATCAATTCCTCTTTGAAGGTTTGGTAGAACTCTGCGGTGAATCCATCCAGTCCTGGGCTTTTCTTTGTTGGGAGCCTTCTGATAATAGCTTTAATCTCTTTTATTGTTATTGCGCTGTTCAGATTTTCTGTATCTTCTTGGCTCAGTTTTGGTAGTTTGTATGTGTCTGGAGATTTATCCGTTTCCTCCAGATTTTCAAATTTGTTGGCATATAGTTGTTTATAGTAGTCTCTAATGATTCCCTGTATTTCTAAGGTATCAATTGTAATATCACCTTTTTCATTTCTAATTTTTGTTATTTGGTTCTTCTCTCTTCTTTTCTTAGTTAGCCATGCTAAAGGTTTGTCAGTTTTATTTATCTTTTCAAAAAAACAACTTTTTGTTTCATTAATCTTTTGTATTGTTTTTCAGGTTTCTATTTCATTTAGTTCTGCTCCGATCTTAATTATTTCTATCTGTCTACTAACTTTGGGTTTGTATTGTTCTTGTTTTTCTAGTTCTTTAGGATGAATTGTTAGGTTGTTTATTTGCCATCTTTCCATTTTTCTGAAGTAAGCTTTTAAAGTGATTAATTTCTCCCCTAGTACTACTTATGCAGTATCCCACAGGTTTTGGTATGATGTGTCATTATTTTCATTAGTTTCAATAAATTTTTTGATTTCCTGTTTAATTGATTCTTGAACCCATATGTCATTAAGTAGAATGTTGTTTAATTTCCATGTGTTTGTGTAGTTTCCGGAGTTTCGTTTGTTATTGATTTCTAATTTTAATCCATTGTGATCTGAAAAAATACATGGAATAATTCCAGTTTTGTTAAATTTGTTGAGACTTGATTTGTGACCTAACATGGTCTATCCTGGAGAATGTCCCGTGTGCTGATGAGAAGAATGAATATTCTGAGATTTTTGGATGGAATGTTCTGAAGATATCTGCCAAGTCCAGTTGTTCTAAAGTTTTCTTTAGATCTTGTGTTTCTCTGTTGATTTTTTTGCCTAGATGATCTGTCCAATTTTGAGAGTGGGATGTTCAGGTCCCCAAGTATTATGGTGTCAGTGTCTATCTCATTCTTTAGGTCTAATAGTGTTTGCTTTATAAATCTGGTTGCTCCAATATTAAGTGCATATATATTTATGATTGTTATGTCTTCTTGATGGATAGATCCTTTTATCATTATATAGTGGCCTTCTTTATCTCTTTTTGTGGTTTTTGCTTTAAAGTCTACTTTATCTGATATACGAATAGCTACTCCAGCTCGTTTTTCATTTCTATTTGCATGGTATATCTTTTTCTATCCTTTCACTCTTAGTCTATGTGTGTCTTTACAGATGAGGTGATTCTCTTGAAGTTAGCATATTGTTGGGTCCATCTTTTTAATCCAGTCAGTCAAGTCTGTGTCTTTTTATTGGGGAATATAATCCCTTTACATTTAGAGGTATTATTGAAAGGTGTTGATTTACTCCTAGTATTTTATTGATTTTTTTTTTTTTTGTCCTTTTTGAGCCCAACCGCACCGCGCTCAACCAGTGAGCGCTGTGAGCGCACCGGTCATCCCTATATAGGATCTGAACCCGCGGCGGGAGCGCTGCTGTGTTCCCAGCGCTGCACTCTCCCAAGTGCGCCACGGGCTCGGCCCTTGATTTTTGTTTATATGTCTTAAGTATCTTTTGTTCCTCTCTTTCTGATTTTCTGTCTTCTGTGTTTGTTGGTCTCTTGGAGTGGTAGATAAACTATCTTTTCTCTTCATTGTTAGCATTTTTGTTTTATTGGTAGGTTTTGTTCTTTCTTGAGTATTCATGGCAGTGGTGGTTGTTTTTCAGGTAAGAAACCAAGTACTCCTTTAAGAATTTTTTGTAAGGCTGGTCATGTGGTAGTGAACTCCCACAGTTTTTGTTTGTCTGAGAAATATACTATTTGTTCTTTGTTTTGGAAGGATAGCTTTGCTAGGTAAAGTATTCTTGGCTGGCAATTTTTGTCCTTTAGTATTTTGAATATATCATCCCATTCTTTTCTAGTTTTTAGGGTTTCTGATGAAAAGTCTGATGTTAATCTGATTGGGGCTCCCTAATAGGTGACTTGCGGCTTCTCTTTTGCAGCTTTTAAGATTCTCCCTTTGTCTTTGAGTTTTGCCAGTTTGACTATAACATGTCTTGGAGAGGACCTTTTTGGGTTGAATATGTTTGGGAGTCTTTGGGTCTCCTGAATCTGAAGATCTGTGACTTTCCCTATACCTGGGAAGTTTTCTGCTATTATTTTGTTGAATATATTTTCAATTCCATTTCCTTTTTCCTCCCCTTCTGAATACCCACGATTCTGCTATTTGAGTGCTAAAGGTTATCTGTTTTCTCTCTTAGATTTTCTTCAATTTTTCCAATTCTTTTTTCTTTTTTCTGGTCCACCTGTGTTTATTCAAACAGCCTGTCTTCAAGGTCAGAAATTCTCTCTTCTGCTTGTTCTAGCCTTTTGGTTAGACTCTCTGTTGTGTTTTTTATTTCGGTGAATGAATCCTTCAGCTCCACAAGCTCTGCTACATTCTTTTTCAGGGCATTGATTTCTTTGTACATTTCTTCTTTCAGGTCCTGTGTATTTTTTCTCATTTCTTTGTGTTGTCTAACTGAGTTTTCTTGTATCTCATTTAGTTTCCTTAGAATTGTTTCTCGAAATTCCTTGTCAGTCATTTCAAGAACTTCCTGCTCTGTAGGATCTAGAACTGGAGAGTTATTATTTTCCTTTGGTGGTGATGTACTTTCTTGATTTTTCATATTTCTGGTAACTTTCCTTTGGTGTTTAGTCATTGTGGCAGGGTGTATCACGATCTACTCGTTCCACCCTGATATGTGGCCTGGATCCTGAAAGGACTGCAAATTCTGGACAGCACAGACTAGCCTGGGCTGGGGGTCCCATGGCATGTGCCTGTTCCAGCACAGCTGGCTCACGGCATGTGGGCCTGGCGACTCTCAGGCCTCTCTAAACGGCGAGGAGTGACCTGGGCTGGAGGTCCCATGGTGTCTGCCTGTTCCGGCACAGCTGACTCAGGGCTTGTGGGCCCAGCGGCTCTCAGGCCTCTCTGGGCCTGAATCAAAATATTTATAAAGTAATATTCTTGAGTTGACAATTTGCATGTTAGAAATATAACATGTATATGCTAGAGCACATTTCTGAGGCCTTTTGATATTCTTTTACTGAACTAGAAAGTTAGGCTTCAAGTGAAATCATTTTAACTGTATGTTATAAAATGTGTGTGTGAGACAGTATGGATTTGTGTATGAGAGAGGCATACATCTCTTTAGAACACTTAAACATATTCTTTGCTTCCTTTACTTTTTCTAATTTAAATAAGTTTTATTGCATTAATGATTTGAGTTTTCTTATGTAACTTATTTTTCCATGCCTTGTTTTTCCATCTGTGTAGTTTCTCCATTTTTATAATTTCTTTCATATGAAGCAGAATATATGTTTTGTAGTAATTTCTTTTGCTTTTGTAGGTTAAAAAGGACACACCTTGGATGATATATTTTGATTGTATAATTTGCAGAGACTTTAGAGGAATAGAGTAACTTGTTAACTGGTGTTTTGTCTACCCATTCCCCCAATTCTGGGATAGAAAAAAGTTTTAGTTTGCTTTTTTTGGGGGGGAGGGGGCAAGTTTTACCTGGGCAGTGAGGTCTTCCTTATACATTTCACAAAACAACTATCTGTTTCCACTGACTCTCTTGCATGCTCCGTGATGTATTTGGATATCAAAATAACTTTACTCAGTTGGGAATTTTTTTCTTGTTTAGAGAAATGTAGAGGAAATGCCTACAAAAAGTAAATTGTTTATAAGAAGACTTCATTTTTGTGTCTCATATTTACTCTGCTCTTAAATCACTGCAGGAAAACAGCACAACATGGCCATTACCTGTGAAAATTTTCTGCAAAGATGAAAAAGGAGAGCGTGTTGATGTTTCTAAGTATTTGATTAAAAAGGGTTTGGCTTTCAGAGAAAGGAGGTATAGACTTTTTAAAAAGAAAATTTTTTGACATCAGTTTGTGATGGCCGCTTCTTATGTTCCTGTGTAA
>NW_007726507.1:0-9900 GCF_000696425.1 Galeopterus variegatus
GTCAGTATAATTTTCTTCATCTTGTAGAAGAGAAACTGAGGCACAGAAGTAACTAACTAGCTGAGGGCTCCTAGACTGGATCTGGGGCAGGGAGTGGGGAGAAGAATTTGATCTCGGGCAGTGTATCTCAGGTCCATCCATATACTGTGTTGCTCCACTTGAGTGCTCCTCCTTTTTTAGGGGGGGTAGTGGCTGGCCCATACAGGGATCGAACCCTGGACCTTGGTGTTATCAGCACCATGCTCTAACCAACTGAGCTAACCGGTCAGCCCTCAGTGCACCACCTTTAACAAATATTGATCTTGAGTATCGATTAGTAACGGTTCTACCACAAATAACAGAAAACCATACTGATTGTGGCTGACATGGCACAGCAATAAAGACTGTTTGGCGCTCTCACTTAACAAGAGTGGTGCAGGCAGGTCAGGTTGCTGCAGCGGCTCGGCAATGTCTCTAAGCATCCTGTACTTTCCCTCAACTCCATCTTCAGGTTTGTCTTCTTACTGGCACAAGACAGTGGCCTCACGCAACCTTTCAAGACACTTTCAAGACAGGAAGAGAAGGCAGGGGCAGTGCTAGGGAATTCTCCTTGTGTGTGTTTCTCTACTCAGCAGGAAACGCAGTATTTCCCAGAAGCTCCAGGCAGGCTTCTTCTTACGTCTCACTGGCCAGAGCTTTGTCCATGATCCCCCCTAGTGGTGAGAAAAACTGGAGATTGAATGTCCAGTAAAGAAGGATGAGATTACCAGGGGTGACTTAAACAAGTGGGCCATAAACCTGAGCACACATTAAATGGCTGGGAAGTGCTGGATTATTATTATTATTGATGAACAATATAGATCTTTACTTAAAGTTTTTCAGGAACACAGAGGAGAGGTTTATATCACAGACTACAGCAAATTTTCCTAAATATACCTTTTAACATCACTCTGTTTTCAAAGTCTCATTCTTACATCAGTTGTCCCAGTCTCATCCTGTTTTTCCAAAAGGGTGAAAGCCTTTGGGTTCTCCTCGCCTTACCCTGTTTCTGCTTCTTTCTCTTCATACTCCTCTTCCTCCTCGTATCTTTCCTTCTGTTTCTCTATCTCTTTCTTATGTAAGAGTAATGTAGCCTATTGTGTTTGTTATCACAATGTTAATTCCAATTCCAGCATTGGAATATCAAATTACTCCAATTTAGTGGCTTAAAACAAATTATTTTACCTCACAGTTTCTGTAGGTCAGAAATTCGAGAGCAGCTTAGTGGGATGTTTCTGGCCCAGGGTCTCTCATGAGGCTGCAGCCATCTGAAAGCTTGACCGGGGCTGGAGGACCTGAATCTAGGATGGCTCACTCATATATGGCTGTTGGCTAGAGGCCTCGGTTCCTCACCCTGTGGCTTTTCTGTAGTACTGCTCAGCATGGCACTGGCTTCCCCCAAAGCAAGTGATCTGAGAGAGAGAGAACACGCAGGTAGCCACAGTGCCTTTTATGACCAAGTCTCTGAATTATGCACTGTCTCTTCTGCCTCGTTCTATCCATTAAAAGAGAGTCACTGGGTCGGCCTGTGGCTCACTCGGGAGAGTGTGGTGTTGATAACACCAAGTCAAGGGTTAAGATCCCCTTACCGGTCATCTTTAAAAAAAAAAAAAAAAAAAAAAGAGAGAGTCACTAAGTCCAGCTCATACACACGGCAGGGGGATTAAGTTCTTCTTGAAGAGAGGTGTATTAAAGGATTTGTGGACATGTTTTTAAATCACCCCATGTATACATATCACTTAGCTTCTTTATCACACATTAGTTTTTTTGAGGGGGTGGAGGAGAAGAAGGTAGAAGAAGGTACAAAGGAATGGGAACAAAAGTGAATTATGGGTTGGTAGCTGTAGTCATCTGCTAGGGCTGCCATAACAGAATAACAGACGGGATGGCTTAAACAACAGGAATTTATTGTTCTGGAGGCTGGAAGTCTAAGAGCAAGGTGCCAGCAAGGTTGATTTCTGGTGAAGCCTCTCTCCTTGGC
The DNA here is from genome assembly GCF_000696425.1 of Galeopterus variegatus. Taxonomy (NCBI): domain Eukaryota; kingdom Metazoa; phylum Chordata; class Mammalia; order Dermoptera; family Cynocephalidae; genus Galeopterus; species Galeopterus variegatus. The sequence continues at coordinate 2,000 of NW_007726507.1, forward strand.
TTGCTGATGACCTCTTTCTCATTGTGTCCTCATGTGGCCTTTTGTCTGTTTGGGTACACTTCTGGTGGCTCTTCCTCTTCTCGTAAGGACCCCTGTCCTATTAAACTGGTGTCTGACACTTAATGTTACTGGGCACACAGGTCCAGCTGCCTGCCCTCTTCTAAAAACAAACTACTCAGAAATCAAATGTGGGTGAAGTGCCCCGGACTCCTGATCCGGCATGGTGCAGGGGCCGAGGGCCTCATGTTTGCATGATGTCTGCATCCAGCCCAGTGATGATCACCAGGCTGCCACTGGAAGCGCCCTGGGCTCCTAGGTTGGGGGGATGCCAAGGGCCTCAGCCATGCCCCCCAAAGTCCACATCCAGCCAAGCTGTGGTGACCACAACCATGGTCAGAAGCCCCCTGGGCTCCCCTGCCGGAATGAGGGGGGTGCCATAGGTCTTGACCCCCACCTCCCCTTTCTCTTCCTTCCACCCTATCCCTTTCCCTCTTCCCCTCTCCCACTCCCCCCAACTGCTCTGCAACATCTTAGAATGTAAATAATAATGATAATAATAATAATAAATAAATATTTTATAACAACAACAACAACAAAAATGTAGGTGAAAATGGAAGCCAGCTTTTATTTAGGAATACCGGTGACCTGAGGAGAGATGCTAGGCTAACCCATCTCTTCAGTAAACCTGAGGGAGAGTGGAGAGACCAAAGCCCTCTCACAGACTCAGATCTACTGAGGGGGTTTTTAAAGAGGAGCTGAGGGGCTGGAACATGGGAAATGAAAAGCAGGAGGGAGGGGCACGTGTAAGAGACCAGGTGCAAATGCTTGCCAAGGCTCAGTCTGGTTTCTGCTCCTGTCTTTCCTGTTATCTCAGGATCTGGGTAGTACGTGCAAGTCTGCAGCTTCAGGCTGGCTGGACAACAACTTTACATTCATGTAAATAATGTCATCTTGTCCTGTAATCAAGGTTCAAAATATCAAATAACAATGGGGAAAGAGGGAACTCAGAGAAATGCATGCCAAGAAAAAAAACTGTGTCCTTTTAAAATTTGCCTATAGCCTATGTGGGTTTTTTTCCCCAACATGGCTTCAGTCCTTTTCGCTCCAACATTGACTTCATTTAACCTTTTTTTTTTACCTCCTTAAAGGCTCTGTCTACAAATGCAGTCACATTGGAGTTAGGGTTCAACATATAAATCTTGACGGGGACACAATCTGTCCATAACAGCAGCAATGTGTGGCAAGTTGCTGCTTTGCACATTACTTATATTAAGATCATACTTTAAAATAAAATGGCTTTGTAGCTTTTTTGGGCATTATGAATATATTGTACATTTTAATGTTGCAATCAATGAACTTTTAACATTTTTATAAACAATATTTTAAAGCAACAACCTCCCTTTCTTCATAGAAGAAATGTGAAAATAATTCTTAAAGCTTTATTTTATTGTAAAAAATAGCACAGGTTGAAAGATGCATAAAATGCAAATGTACAGTTCATTTTATTTCCTTTGGCCGGTATGGGGATCCAAACCCTTGATCTTGGTGTTATTAGAACCACTCTCTCCCAAGTTAGCCACTGGCCAGCCCTAAATTTATGGTTTAACAAATTATGTGAAAGCAATCATCCCTTTGACTGCTAACCAGGTTAAGAGATAGAATACTGCCTGCAAGTCAGAAGCCCCTACAGGAACTTCCAAATCACAGCCTCCTCTCTCCCTCCGAAGGTAACTGTCTTATCTTGCAGGATATTCACTCTGTTGCTGTTCTTTAATTTTACTATGTAAATATGCATTCCTATTGAGTGTTCAAGGCCCTTGGGACGCAATAGTGAAAGAAGCAAAGATCTCTATCCTCATGGAGTTCACATGCTAACAATAAACGATGATCATATAATGTAACAAACTATAGAGTATGTTAGAAGGTGATCAGTGCAAAAAAATAAGCAAAACAAGGTGAGGGGACTGGCAGTACAGGTATGAGGAGTGGCAGTTTTGAATAGTGTCATTAGCAAAGGCTTGACAGGGCAGAGAGTGTTGTCTGTCTGGAGGAAGGATGTTCCAGGAAGGAACAGCTAGTGTAAAGGCTTAAGGTGGTGTATCCAGTTTTGTAGGGCTGCTCCAGCAAAGTACCATGCTGTGTGGCCTAAAACAATGGGAATTTGTTCTCTCATACTTCCAGAGGCTAGAAGTCTGAGATCAAGGTGTGGGCAGGGTTGGTGCCTTTCTGGAGACTATGAGGGAAAATCTGTTCTTTGCTTCTTTTAGCTTCTGGTCCTTTCCAGCCACCCTTGGTGTTCCTCTGCCTGTAGACGCATTACTCCACCCTCTGCCTCTATTGTCACCTGGTGTTGTTCCCATGTGTCTCTGCGTCTCATAGGAACATCAGCGATTGGATTTAGGCCCTACCCTAATCCAATATGACCTCATCTCAACTTGATTAAATGAAGTCATCTGCAAAGACCCTATTTCCAAATAAGGTCACATTCACAGGTACTGGGAGGAAGGACTTCAACATATCTTTTTGGGGGCACAATTCTACCCATAACAGGTGGGAGTATGCCAGACAAGCTTGAGAAACAGCCAGGAGGCCAAGGAGGTGAGAGCAGAGTAAGCAAGGAAAAAGTGGTATGAGCAGAGGTTAGAAAAGCTCCGTGTGTGTGTGTGTGTGTGTGTGTGTGTGTGTGTGTGTGTGTGTGAAGGTAAGATCTGTGGGCCATTGTGAGGACTTTGGCTTTTCCTCCAAGTGGACTGGGAGCCATTGCATGGTTTGGGCAGAGTGACATGATCTGACCTAGGTTTTGAACATATCACTGTGGCTGCTGTGTGGAGAAAAATTGTAATGTTCAGCATTTACAGATCTGACACTAGGTAACCTAGTAAAGTTGACTGATACTCAACTTGTCAGAGGCAGAGCAGGGACTCAAAGCCAGGCTGTCTGGCAGCAGGGCCCATGCATCTACCTTTGTTAGTGTTGCTACCTATTGTGTGCCTCTACTCCTGGTGTTGACCCCCGACGTTCTCTCAGGCACCACCAGCAGAATAGGTTCTCTACTCCCTGCTTCTTTGAATTACTAGCTTTAGATTCCAAAACCCAGAAGGGAGCCAAGACCCAGCGAGTGAGAATCTGTGTCCTGACCAACAGAGCCAGAGAAAGAGGGGTCTGGTGTTTTTATAGTGTCAGCCAGCCCCGTATCCTCTCAAAATTCACATAGACACATTCTCCAAGTTAAGAAGGAGATTGGGTCTTGGGTAGCCAAAAGAATGAAAACTGTCCACTGTAATTCTGAATGGACAGTGTGGTACTTGAAAAGGGAATGGGAAATTTCAACCTAGAATTCCAATTACAAAATATCAGGAACTTATTAAGACACCATGGGAAAAAGAATAATCTTCCTTGGCTTTGGGTCTTCTCTGAGATGTCATAAATTAAATGACCTTGAATTATACACAGCGATGACCTAACTCTTAGGTTTGTAGCCACTTCATACTGTGTTAGTTTTCTGTGCTGCAAATCAGTACCAAAACCTTTAGCAGTCGACACCAACACCCAATCATTATCTCACAGATCAGAAGTTTGGGCCTGGAATGACTGGGTTCTTTGTCCAGGGTCTTCCAAGCTGAGAGGAAGGTGTCAGCTGGGCTGCATTCTTATCTGGAGCTTAGATAAGAATCCAAGCTCACTGCAGCTGCTGGCAGAATTCAGTTCCTCGTGGGTCTAAGACTGAGTTCACCACTATCTTGCTGGTGATCGCTGGCTCTCAGTTCCTAGAGGCCAGCCTCGGGTCCTAGCCACAGCGCGGCACTTACTTCTTCAAAGCCAGTAAGAGAATCTCTTGTCTGATATGACAGAGTCTTATGTAACCTGATGTAATCACCCGAGTGAGACACCTTTGCCACGGGACAAAACATAATCAAGGAAGTGACTTTCCCATCATAGTCGCAGGCTCTGCCACACTCAAGAGGAGGGGGCTATACAGGGTATATACACAGTTAGGGGGCAACTTTGGGAGCTGTGTTAGTCTGCTACGGCTGCCACATCGAAGTACCACAGACTGGGTGGCTTAAACAATAAAAATTGATTTCTTTGTCATTTCAGAGGCTGAAGTCCAAGATGAAGATTTCGGAAGGGTTGGTTTCATCTTGAGGCCTCTCTCTTTGGCTTGTAAATAGCTCTTTTCCCCTGTTTCTTTACATGGTCTTTCTACCGTGCGTGTCTGCGTCCCAATCTCCTCTTATAAGGACATTGGCCATATTGGATCAGGGACCACATGTATGCCTTATTTTACACTAATTACCTCTTTAAAGGCCCCATCTGCAAAAACAGTTGTAGTCTGAGGTACCAGGGGTTAGTATTTTAAAGCATAAATTTTGGAGGGACACAAGAAAAGCCATCTTAGAATTCTGTGTACCATCCATACATTTTGGCTAGAGTTTTAAGGCCAATATTAGTTTTTATGAAAGTTCCTAGAAAATCATTAATTGTCCACACTCTGCTTGTGGGGTTTCAAGTCTTCTTTTAAAGGCTTGTAACTTGCAAAATGGAAAGCATTCCCTGGAATACGAATTATTATTCTGAACATTTCCAATTTCCTGAAGTTTAGAATACCTGATTTGGAAACTCAAAGGATTTCCTGAAATTTAGAATACCTGATTTGGAAATCAGGAATACCTGATTTGAAAACTCAAGGAAACTCTATAAAGCTACTTAAATGCATTTGAGAGATTTTGCTTAATGTTAGGATAGAAGTGATCTTGTTCTAGCATTATTTTATCTCTAGTTTCTCCTTTCTCAAATATGCAGTATATATAAGCTCAACCTTCAAAATTAAAAGCATATTAGATTGCAATGCTTACTAATGAATTGCAGGCATGTCCTTTGATTTATTATTGGTACTTTGAAACCAGGAAGCTAAAATAATTAAGAATTTGTCTTAGAAAAAGAAAACAATACAAAAAAATTTTGTCTTAGAAAATCAAGCAGACAAAAAAGAACTGAGTAAAATTCTCAGACATCTATCATTAGGAGGTCAATGCTTGAGCAAGAACAAGAAATTCTACATTTTGAAATACCAATTTTTTTTTTTTAAATTTTGAATTCAGATAGGCTGATATTTATTGCCTATGGGGACTTATATGTACTCCAATTTTAGATTTTGGCTTAAAAAAGGAATATTAATTTTTTTCAAGACAACTTTCACAACTGACCAAGGCAATCATTTTTTTCTTCATGTATCCCCAACCTGAAAATGTATATTTTTCACTATTGAGAATTAAATCTTAAAGGGAAAAAGAGCCTTTCTTACATATAGGGGTGTAGGTAGGAAGGTAAACAATTTTTAGACTGTAAGAGCCTATCACAGAGCTTTATTGTATTAGTCCATTTCTGTTGCTTATAACAAAATACTCGAAACTGGATGATTTATAAAGAAAATGAAATTTATTGCTTATAATTTCTGAAGGTGGGAAGTCCAAATTCCATCTGGTGGTGGTGACAGTGACCCAGGGTCTCACATTGCAAGATGGTAGAAGCAGAGAGAGCAAGAGAGAAAGGAGAGAGAGAGACAGACTCTTCGTGCTCCCCTTTTAAAGCCCTCCAAACCATGCCCCCGACCGCCATTTTTAATCTATTCACTACAGTGTGGTCCTACAATCTAATCACCTCTTCAAGGCTCTACCTTTCAATTAACATAATAGGATTTCCCACCTTCAACAGTTACAGTGGGGATCAAGGCTCAATGAGGTTGGGGGAGGGGCATCCAATCTACAGCACTTACATAGAGAGTGCTCAATAGGCATGTGTGAAGTTGGCTTGAATCCAGTTGAATTAAAGGATGAAATATGAATCACTGAAATGCATAAAATTAATGAGTATATGGACATGGTAAACCTGGGATATCAACTTTCAAAAGAAGTTGTAGGACAAATAAAATTTATATCCTCTTATGTACTAAATTAAAAATAATTTTTTTTAACATTTACTTGTACATATACATGGGGTACAGTGTGTTGTTTCAATACGTGCATATACTGTACGATTCGCTTAGGGTAGAGAGCACAGTTTTGTACCCACTTCTCCCCACACCTCCCCCCTGCCCTGACCTCTGGTAACCATTATTCTACCCTCTACTTCTATGAGAACCACTATTTTTTTTTTAAGATTTCACATGAGTGAGAGCACGTGGTATTTGTCTTTCTGTGCCTGACTTAACTTCACTTAACACGATGGTTTTGAGTTCCTTCCATGTTTCTGCAAATGACAGGATATCATTTTTTAGAGCTGAATAGTATTCTGTTGTGTTTATGTGCCATGTTTTTTTTATCCACTTGTCCATTGATGGGCATTCAGGTTGATTCCATCTCTTGGCTATTGCAAATAGTGCTGTGATGAACATGGGAGTGCAGGTGTCTTTTTGATATACTGATTTCGTTTCCTTTGGGTATATACCCAGTAGTGGGATAGTTGGGTCATAAGGTAGATCTAGTTTTAGTTCTCTGAGTAACCTCCATACTGCTTTCCACAGTGGCTGTATCAATTTACAGTCCCACCAGCAATGCAGGAGAGTTCCCCTTTCTCTGCATCCTCACCAGCATTTGTTATTTTGTCTTGTTGTTAATAGCCATTCTAACTGGAGCGAGGTGATATCTCACTGTGGTTTTAATTGGTATTTCTCTGATGATTAATGATTTTGAGCATTTTTTTTTTTTTTTTAAAGATGACCGGTAAGGGGATCTTAACCCTTGACTTGGTGTTGTCAGCACCATGCTCAGCCAGTGAGCAAACCGGCCATCCCTATATGGGATCCGAACCCGGGGCCTTGGTGTTATCAGCACCGCACTCTCCCGAGTGAGCCACGGGCCAGCCCTGAGCATTTTTTTCATGTGCTTCTTGGCCATTTGTATGTCTTTGAGAAATGTCTGCTCAGATTCTTTGCCCATTTTTAAAATTGGGTTTTTTGGGGTTTTTTTTGCTGTCAAGTTATTTGAATTCCTTATACATTCTGGATATTAGCCCTTTGTCTTATGTGTAGTTTGCAAACACTTTCTTCTATTATGTAGGTTGTCTCTTCACTTTGTTGACAGTGTCCCTTGCTGTGCATAAGCTTTTTAATTTGATGTAGTCCCATTTGTGTATTTTTGCTTTAGTTGCCTGTACCTTTGTAGTCTCAATCAAAAAAGTGCCACCCATGTTTTTTTCCAGTAGTTTCATAGTTTTGGGTCTTAAATTTAGATTTTTAATCCATTTTAAGTTGATTTTTGTGTATGGTGAGAGATAGGGGTCTAGTTTCAATCTTCTGCATGTGGATATCCAGTTTTCCCAGCACTATTTATCGAAGAGACTGTCCTTTCCCCACTGTACATTCTTGGAACCTTTATTGAAAATCAGTTGACTGTAAGTGTGCTCTTATGCATTAAATTTAAGGTATTTCTTACATAAATCCACCAAACCATAAAATAGGTAAAATCATTAAAATTTAATTAATAACTTATTAAAGCCTTAGCACTATAGTAGAAGGATATAGACAAATTCATAGAATCAATCAAGAATATTTTAAAGAACTATACATTAGGTTTCATATATATCACAAAGAGGCTCAGAAATTTTCGGTATTTATAAAGAGTCTACAGATCAGGTTTTTTTGAGTTTTGTAGTTAGACCTATCAGGGTACACAATCTCTTTTTCTGGTCTCTATATTTTCAAGAAGAGTTCAGTTGAATGTGATTTATAATATATTTTAAAAGTAAATAAAATGTGACTTATTTTAAAAAATATTTATTTAATAACTAGAGAGCTCATCTGAATTTCTAATTGCTCCTAGTTTTGAGCCAATGATATACCATTAAAGTAACTTATTCCCAATTAGCAAGAAATTGAAATTTTAATTGAACTGAAGCAGATA
>NW_007726507.1:10431-12467 GCF_000696425.1 Galeopterus variegatus
GAATGTGATTTATAATATATTTTAAAAGTAAATAAAATGTGACTTATTTTAAAAAATATTTATTTAATAACTAGAGAGCTCATCTGAATTTCTAATTGCTCCTAGTTTTGAGCCAATGATATACCATTAAAGTAACTTATTCCCAATTAGCAAGAAATTGAAATTTTAATTGAACTGAAGCAGATAAATCCTTTATTTTAATTAGTACTTTGCTGCGCCACGTTGTAACACCCCAAAGGCATTATATATTAAGATGTGTAAAGAAAGACCTTTTTTCTCCCATACAACCAGCCATCAAAAAAAAAAAAAAAAAGACTTTTTTTTTTAATTCTTAGAACTAATGCTTTGTGCTTGTCCAATGGAAGAATTCAAGTATAGCTGCTGGGGGCTGAGTGCTGGTGTAAGCCACTCCATGGCAGAGGCAGGTTTGATAGTGCCAGCAGGGAGCCAGCCAGGGATCCCCACTGCTCCAAAGTTTGTCCTCGGGGAATCTCAGGCTGGAAATCACGTGCCATCCTCTTGGATCAGAATAATGGATTCTGACCTGCTCTGCATCCCAAAGAACAAGGCCTCTAGTAGATGGGAACTTCTGCCTCTAAGGAGAGTGAAGAAGCCTGGACACTAGCTGCAGCCACTATTTTCTGTTCTGGTCAGGCAATAATGTGTATAAGGTACAGAAACCCACTCTAGCCCAAACAAAATGGGTTGGGGGTGAACATTATTGTAAGGATGCAGTGAGAATCTCATGAATACAGGAACACGTCTGGTCAGGGGATTCAGAGAACTCAAAGGAGTAGCTCAGGAGTGAGTAAAACTGACCTGGGTTCAAATTTGGCTGGCAACTTACTAGTTGTGCAATCATAAACAAGTCATTTTATAGAACTTTAAAGTCTTTTTTATCTTAACTATACTATGGAAACTATTATCTTTTCCCCTCCTAATCTGTGAGGATCAGATGTCATGTAAAGTGGCCCAAAATGATGCTCGTATGGAGTGGGTGCTCAGCAATACACTTCGTTTATTTTTTCAGGGGTGCTGGCAGATATGGGATCTGAACCCATGACCTTGGTGTTGTAAGGCTGCCTCCTAACCAACTGAGCCAGCCCCAGCAATCTGCTTTAAAAACAACTGCAATGCTTTAAGCCTGGCTCATGGGAGACTCATGGGCCATTCCCAGAAATAGAAAAGAGGGACGGAGAAGATGGTTTAGGGAGAGGTGATGAATTCCATTTTTGGTTATATTGAAATTTTCATCTGAACAGGATAGACAGATAGGAAGGTCCTGCAAACTGATGGAAAAGCAGGATATGAATTCAGCAGAGAAGCCAAGGCTGGCTAAAGAATCAGATTTGGGACCCATGCAAAGAGAAGTGATAGTTGCATTAGTGAGAGCCGCTGAGTGTACTGAGGTAGAAAGAACAGAGGAAGAAGGGACATACACAACTCTGGGCATACACAAATTTAAGGGAGGGAATGAGGGAAACAAGCGAAAGAGTGTCTAGACAGGTGAGAGAATTAGGAAGATGCTAGTACAGAGAATATTTAGGGCTTTCAGTGCTGTTAAGTTCTTTGGTGATTTTCAAGTTTTTGCAGATGTATTTCTTTATAATATCTTAGAGTTGGTGTTATAATTAGAGAAGTTTTGGAAAAAGTAATGTAAAAAGTTTAAGCTGTATCTGTGACACATTAAATTAAAAGAAATAAAATATTGCGCTTTAAAATTAGAATGTCTACACATGCACACATATATATATGAAAAATTATCAGAATATTTAAAAAGTGCAGTTGCAAAAATATTTACAAATATATAAATAAATCCTTGCTGTAATTATAATTCTTGGAGAATTTGTAGTGTAGTAGAGAGCAAAAAAATCAGAATCATGTACTCTAGGGTTCAAATCATGTGACCTTGGAAAAGTTATTCATGCTTGAGGTGCCTCACTTTTATTCTTCTCTAATATCCCTAAAATCACATAATTGATAGCAACATCTATTTTTGTGATAATTAAATGAGGCAATGTATATAAAGTACATTG
>NW_007726507.1:12773-13899 GCF_000696425.1 Galeopterus variegatus
TTATAATTCTTGGAGAATTTGTAGTGTAGTAGAGAGCAAAAAAATCAGAATCATGTACTCTTGGGTTCAAATCATGTGACCTTGGAAAAGTTATTCATGCTTGAGGTGCCTCACTTTTATTCTTCTCTAATATCCCTAAAATCACATAATTGATAGCAACATCTATTTTTGTGATAATTAAATGAGGCAATGTATATAAAGTACATTGAACAGTACCCAAAATATAGTAAATGTTATCACACTGTTTTTCTTATGGTTATCTTTCACATTCCTCCTTGTACCTTAGTTTTAACACTAGGTGGCAGCAATGCTCTCTCAACCAATTAAAATGAACCGCTAACTTTCTGGAATGGAAATCGGTCAGGACTTACCCAATAAGTGTGTAGGGCACCAGCAAAGCAGGGGGGGAGGGGTCCATAGAAATAGAGATAGAGATAGATATATAGAGATAGAAAGGGAGGAAGAGGGAGAAAAAGGGAGAGATAATTTTTAAAGAATGATATTTCAAAGAAAACACTAAGTCATTATGGGGGAAAACCAGATCTTTCTCTTTTTTTGGCGGCTGGCTGGTAAGGGGATCTGAACTTTGACCTTGGTGTCATAACATTGTGCTCTAACAAAATTTGCTCACCAGCCAGCTTAAAACAAGATCTTTACTGGACATCCTTCTACCTTCTAGAAATTTTAGTGTTATTTTTGTTTTTAAATACACGTGGGAGAGTGGTGGATACCACATATTTTTTGTGTTGACAGTCTTTAAGGATCTTAAGTGATCCTGGAAGTGATTTAGCAAAATCAGCTACACAGCAAATGTTTGTTAGGCATAATGTGTTTTCCTGTTCATTTTTATCTTATTATTAACCTCAATCATAAAAATATAACTATTTTTCTCTATTTAAAACATTCGTTTTACAATAAGATATTGAATGGCATATTAAATGTTATCTATTGTTGTGTAACCATTACCCCAAAAGTTTGTGGCTTAAAAAAAAACCATTTATTATCTTATATTTTCTGAGGGCCACGAATCCTACAGCAGCTTAGCCGGGTGTTTCTGGCTCAGGGTCTCTCATGAAGTTTCAGCTAAGATATCACCTGGGGTTGTGGTCAACTGAAGGCTTGACTG
>NW_007726507.1:15267-16967 GCF_000696425.1 Galeopterus variegatus
TACTAGAGCAGAGATGCTGAAGATCCTCACCTTCTAGTTTCTGGCAAGGCACAAGAGCACCTTATAAAGACGGATCAATCCTGTGAGCCTTATTCTCGTTAGGCAGGAGCTAGTATCAGAGGTAGCTTCTCACGTGGAGAGGTTACTGTGTTTAACTTCAAAAGATGGCCATGAGGGCTGCCTAGTTAGCTCGGTCGGTTAGAGCGTGGTATTATAACATCAAGGTCAAGAGTTCAAATCCCCTTACCAGCCAGCTGCCACAAAAAAAAGAGTTGTTCCTGTCACTTGCTATGTGACTCTGGGTAGTCTTTAACTTCTCTTCGTTTATACCTCTTCTACACAATTGGAATAAGTAGTGTTCCCCTTGCCTATTTCATAAAGTTGTTACTAAGCTCACAGTTAGATAATTAGGTACTTATCACATGGCAAAGAATTGAAAGCCATGTTCTTCAATCTTCACAATAACACTTTATGATACAGAATAGTAACCTTGCTTTATAGATGAAGAAATTGAGGCTTAGAGAAGGGACATATGCAAAATCTTAGCAAGTGGTAGAGCTAGAACTCCAAACTAGTTCTGACTGCAAAACCCTCATGCAAAGTGGAAATGTAAGCTATTTGCATGTGACATTAAGTGGTGACCATCTGATGTATTAAAATATAGACTCATACTGAGTCACCACGGTGTAATGACTTCAGAAATTGGTCTATCACCAAGGCCCAGGATTTGATCCCTGTACTGACTAGCTGCACAAAAAACCAAACAAAACAAACAAGAAAGAAATTGGTCTATGAGGTCACATTTCTTGATCCCGTTGTGTTAGTCCGTTTGTTGCTTATAACAAAATACTCAAAACTGGGTGATTTACAAAAACAAAATTTATTGCTTACGTTTTTGGGAGTCTGGTAAATCCAAAGGCCAGGGACCACATCTGGTGAGGCCTCGGTGGTGGCTACAGTGAGGACAGGGTAACCTACTAGCTCACTGACCTGTTAAAGCCCTCCAAACCAGCCCCTACAACCATTTTCAATCCATTCACTACAGCACGGTCCTGTAATTTAATCACCTCTTCAAGGCCCCACCTTTCAACTACCATAATAGGATTCCCCACCCGCAACAGTTACAGTGGCGATTAAGTTTTGGGGGAACATTTAACCCAAGGCATCTGTCTTGCTGTTAACAGGAACACGTAAAATATCACCCGTGGGCTTCGAGCTCCTGCGTGTCAAACTGTCTTTACTCACCAGAGCATGTGACCCCTAACAATCGGGCTTCTGCTCCTCCAGTGTCACTAGTGAGAACTGCTCACGGTAAACACGTCAAAACCGGGCACATGTCTTTACCTGGCGCCTCCAAATGAAGTCCCCAAATGGCTTCGATACCCCCTCCCTTACATTTGTGAGTGTCGTTTTTAGGGACCGGCCTAGATCACGGCCCTCTCTTTGGCCCCTTGGTTTCGTCGGTCGAGCATGTGCCCTTCCTCGGCCCGTTACTCGGACCCGCGGGGCGCTTCTCCGGCCCGGGCAGGGCGGGCAACACAGAGCCCTTTGTTGAGGCCCCGCGTGACGCCTCGGGGGCCGCGCGCAGCTCACGCCCCAGCTCCGGCCACCAGCAGGAAGGAGGCGCGTGCCCGCGGCGCATGCGCGACCACGTGTGTCCAGCCCGGCGCGGGCTCCGCCCTCTGTCCGCCGGCGCGACC
>NW_007726507.1:17967-27258 GCF_000696425.1 Galeopterus variegatus
GCCCCTACCCCCGACCCCCGGCAACGAGGCCGCCGGCGCCTCCGCGCGCGCAGTCCGGGCCAGAGGAAGGGTGGGGCCCGGGCGTGGGTAGGTGCGGGGTGGGGCCCACGGGTGGGGCCCACCCCTTCGCCCCGGGCTCTGCTGGCGGCCGACACCTCCGCCCCTCCTGGGAACCGGTCCCGAGCAGGAACGGCGGGTCCCGGGAAGAGGAGACTCACCCCGTCAGCGTGCGAGGGCGGGGACGCGGGAGTGGTGCTCAGAGGTGGCCACTTTTTCAGTTCAGATTTTTGAATGAGGGAGGACCTAGGAAAGATTGCTTCGTTTAAAAAGCTCGGGCTGGGGGCGGGAAGTTCCTGTGCCCGCAGAGCCATTTGTCGCTTAACATGGGCACAATCAGACGTATTTTGGTGATGCGGTGTTTGTGCTGGTTGGGCAGGCTCAGGCAGTGACAAAATACCATGACAGGACACTGACGCTGGTAACCGAAACCTTGTCTCAGGATGACAAATCTTACCTGCATTTCTCCTTATATGGGGGCAAGATATGGTAAAATGAGTTCGTAGAAAATAAAAGAGAATACAGTTTTACATTCGGGGTTCAGGTTCAGTGAGCATTTATTAGGGACTTTCTGACATTGAGAAATGCTTTTTCTGAATCATTATTACTTGGCTATACAAATGTTTAAGTGAAAGAATTAATTAGCTGCGTTGCAATCATTTCAGGCAAAGTGAACAGAGTATCTGTGACATTATATCAGGCACCTATGTAAGGAAATTGGACTGTAATAATTCACCATGGCGTATGGCTTGCCAAGAAAGAACACAGTGCAAACCATTTTGCGGCACGGTTGTTATGAAGTGTAAGTATTTTTATCATGGTAAGCATTGACTCGGGTGGGGAGAGGCTTTGTTAAAAGTGCTGGACACCCTCATGCTCCCCATAAGGACTATATGAAGTATTTTCAATTGTCTGGATACTGATTTTTTTTTTTAAGGCAACTGCGTTTATAAGAATATGTAAATTATCTTACTTGGTGTTTACAACAAAACACCTTCAAATGAGAAAACTGAGGTTCAGAGAAATTTGAGCAAAGTCACAGTCACGTGGTAAAGAGGTACCCCAGCAAGAGAACCTGAGCCTCCTTATTCCAAAACAACATTTTCTGCTACCATCCACCGTCCTACAATACCTCTTTAGGTAGTTCAAATATACCTAAAAATGTCCTGGTGTCAGGTGTATCTTAACAGAGCACTTAATTGGCGGGCACAAAGAGTCAGTTTTGCGTCCTGTACACTTTGGCAGGCAGTGTGTAGACAACATGGGCTTTGCAATCAAGAAGACCTGGGCTCCAGCCTGGCCCTGCCCCCGGCTCCCTGTGTGAGCTTCTCTGTGCCTTGACCTCTGCATCTGTCTGTGAGATCGATATAACCTGACCCACCTATGTGTTGTGGATTACAAATGAAATAATATATGTAAAGTACTTGCACACTGCCTGGCATATATAATGAACACATAATGAACATGTATTGCTATCACATAGTCGTTTTACTCTCTGCTGCTTTTTTCTTTGGTTTTGGGGTTCGTTTTGTTTTGTTAACCCTTCTACCACAGTTTATGATGTATTTACCATTATGAGTCAATTGAATTTTTCTTTTTAATAATATTCTAAGAAGTAAATGGAGATTTCCTATATGGTTATAAAACTAGAGCTATAGGAAAATCAGAGAAAACTCACCGTTGCATTTTGTTTAGTTTTGTCAGCTCAGTATTTATTTAGACCGTTAACTAGAGGCAAGTACCATTACAGTAAATATCATTATAAACATAATTTTTATATGAAGCTATTCCTACTTCTGAAGAATGAATTGAAGCACTGATTCCTAGGTTTTGGTTATGCAGAATTTTATATCATGAATAATCTCTGCAAAACCAGGGCTTTCTCTTTATTTATTTCAAGAAACTATTTGATATCATAAGAACAGCTCACTTAAAGGGAACAGAATGGTAGTAGCACTCTTTGGAATTCATTTGCTAAGGTAACTCCTTACCTTGGGCTTTTTTTGGTTAAGTGTTTTTAAAAGATTATAAAAATAATATGTTAAAAAAATTCAAATAGTATAGAAGTGTATGAAAGGAAAATAAAAATAGTATCTCTCATACCCTGTTCCTATCCCCGAGTCCCACTCAGAAGTAAAATGTCTTATATTTTTTCTAGAATTTCAGCTGCTATGCAAGACACACACACACACACACACGTATCTTTGTAACACATAGAGTCATAGTGAACTCTCCCTATGTCCAATATATTTTGTATAGCCTATAGATTAAGAGCATAGATTCTGTAGTCTGACTTCTTGGGTTCAAATCCCAACTTCACAACCAACAGCCTTGTGACCTTGGGCAAGTTGTTCTCTGCTCTGCAGTTTCCTAATCCATAATATAAGGATAGTAATAGCACCTGCCTGCTTCATAGGATTGTAGCAATTAAATGAGTTCACATGTGTAAACTGCCTAAAACAGTGCCTAGCATATAGTAAGTACCGTATAAACACCATTTGTTTTATTGCTCATCTTTCCAAATTGACGTATGAGGATGGACCTTATTGTTTTATTACATGTATGTACCACAGTTTAACCAGGCTTTTCTTGATAGGACATTAAGGTGATTTTCATGTTTGTTTGTTTTTTTAAATAAACAACGCTTCAATGAACATTCTTCTAAATACGTCTTTATGACTTGTTCATGTACGTCTATAATAATTGTAGACTTCAAGTCACTCCTTAGGTGATGAAGTATGAAGGAAGGTGGTGGAGGAGTGGTGTGTGTGTAACAGGTCACTCCCCTACTTGGACCAAAGAAGATCTTCCACTTTCTTCTTAATGAGGCCTTGATAAGAGGCTGAACTCATGCTGACTGCAAATGAGAAATTAGCTGATATTTTTTATTTCAGAATTAGGCTAAATAAAACAATGTTTCAGCTTCTTCATGATGATTTTTAAAGTCGTAGTTTGGAATTTCATCCCCTTCCCCAGATCATACCCTCAAAGCTTTAGAGTGTGCCAAGCATCTTGCTCAATATGTGATTGTGCCCTTCTTTCCTTCCTTTTTTTTTTTTTTCCTTTTTTTTGTCTTTTTTTTCGTGTCCGGCAACGGATCGCAACCCTCAGCAGTGCGCCACTGGGCCGGCCCGCTTCTTTCCTTCCTTAATGTGACCATATTTTTGATGAGTCATAAAAGACTTTGGAGCTTATTGTTCTTATATATATCCTCTTACATGGAAAGGTTGGATTGACTTTAGGGAGGCTGCATTGTGAACAGAAGTATCTGGCATAAATTCTGGTTGTTTTTAAATATATCTCTGCATTAGTTAATGTAAGGTTCCATCTCCTGGATAGAGTTGCAACTCTGGAAAATCCTGAATATCCCACTATAAACCAAAATGTCTAATGCCAAATTGATCTGAAAATTAATGAGATGCAGGTGCTCGATAACTGTTTATTGAATGAATTAATGAATTTTTGCCTCAGACAGGACCCTCGGGATCTTGCACTTCTTACAAAGGCTTGGTACACGAGCCTGGCCAACATCAAGTTGCCTTTCTTAGGAGAAATTGAATTTGGTAGTCCTTTAAAACTCACAAAATACAACACCATTAAGGATGGTCTGCTCCCTTCAGCTGAATGTAAGTTTCTTACGATTTGCTTTAATAAATTGTAAATTGTGTGTGTCATTTGCTTCTTATGGGAAAAGTGTTTAAATACGTTTAAATATGCTTATCCGTACCCCTACCTCCTATCTTTGTAGCCCTGTCATCTTGTTTATTACTCAAGAATGTGAATTTTGCTGTATGATATTCACTTTTGACTACATTATGCCTGGTGAAAAATGACAGTCAGATTGCTTTGTAAATTTTATTTTCCAGGCCTCAAACTTGAAAGGGAGTATGAAATGAAGCGACTAAATAAACTTAAATGTCAAGAGAATGTATCTGAGGACATTCAGTTTTCCCTAAGGGAAAGGCAAGTTGGTTTGAGAAGACCTCTTCCACCTAAGTGACAATCATCTCATAATTGAATCTGTACTCTGTTTCCTGCATCAAAAGGGGATAAAGGTCTCTGAATCTTTCACTGTGTAAAGTTTGGTGCAGACATATGAATGTCCACTGGTGGACGCACCAGCACCCATCGAGTGGGTTAGTGGACAACTTGATGGATCTTCTGGGTTCCTGCCACACTCTTGTTCCTTTGCATCACAAGCAACAGCACTGTAAGTAGATGGAAATGCATTTGGAGTTGTGTCATTTGTGCTCTTTATTCTGATTTTTGTAAAATTGCACTTAGGGAAGAGGAGACTTTTTTGTGAGGCATTATTTTGAAGAGACATTTTGAATTTGCATCTTTGACATCCCAAGGAGGGACCAAAATAAAGGTGAGAGAGAAATTCTCTTAAAAAGTGATAAACTTGGCAGATAGTTGTAAGTATGAAAAAAAAAAGATAAACCGTGAAAAGTTTTGTTTGGTCAAGAAAAGTGATAGATGTTATTTTAGTAACTCTCCAGTTTTCAGTTTTCAATGAAACATCATTTATCATTCTCATGTGGTACTTTAAGGTAGCAAGTAGAACTTACTTTTTGTTTTTGTTCTCCTGAAAAATCTTCAGTCTTTTTCCTTCTGCCTAATTTTATATTTTTTCTCTGGAATGACCCTGAAGCATGTGAAATACACATGCATATGTGAAAGTGACATGAAAATACACAGAAGGTCTTATTATAAAGAAAACACAGAGTGGCTGGGGAATGGGAAATTGATTAACTGGAAAGTATTGGCTTTAGATAAACTGACTTTCATAGAATTTGAATTCAATAAATCATACTTGGATATTAATGTTATATTTAAGCACAGTTTAGTGTTTTAAGATGATTCAGTAGGCATTTTAGAATCTTTTGGTATCTTATCCTCGTTATGAAAGGCAATAAGCCATAGTGCTTAAGAGTACAGACTTTAGACCTGACTGCCTTTCTTCAAATCCCAGCTGAATTAGTCCATTTCTGTTGCTTATAACAGAATACCTAAAATTGGGTAATTTATAAAGAAACAAAATTTCTTTCTTTCAGTTTCAAAAGCTGGAAAGTCCAAGGTCCAGGGAATGCATCTGTTGAGGGCCACCTTGTTGGTGGGTGGGGTGACTCTTTACAGCAACTTAGGGTATCACATGGCGAGAATAGGCTGAGCAAGAGTGAGCTAATTTTCTATTTGCTCTTCTTTTAAAACCACCAGAATCATGCCTATTACTCCATAAATGGATCAATTCATTCACAAGGGCACAGTCCTCACAATCTAATCACCTCTTAAATGCCCCACCTTTCATATACCGTAGTAGGTTTTCCCACCCTCTTAATGTTTGTATAATGGGGGTCAAGTTTTCAATACAAGAACTTTTGGGGGACACATTTAACTCATAGCACCAGCTCACCTACTTATAGCAAAGTGACCAGACATAAGTTACTTTGTCTCTGAGTTTAAGTTTTTTCTTATGTGTAAAATGAAGGTAATACTGGTACTTACTTCATAGGGTTGTTATGAGCATTAAATGAAAACTGCCTGGCACCCAGTGAGAATTATTCTAGTGTTAACTACTACTGTGAGTATACCTACCCTGTACCACTGTAGTCTAGGTATAGAAGATGAATACTGAGCTGATTCTGTTGAACTTTGTGGAGACCAGAAATCTTGAATCTTCAGAAATTTGGTTTTGTTCTTGTCAATGAATATGTACAAGGGTACTTCAAAAAGTTCATGGAAAAGTGAAATTGAAAGATAATATGAATCTTTTCATGAACTTTCTGAAGACCCCTCATACTTGCCAGAGCACCTGACTTGATTTTTCTGTTCAAAATATGGCTTCTTTACTTATGGCAAATCCTGATAATTTTCATTTAAAAACAATAATCTCTGATAATCAGCTTGCTTCCTATGTCTTTCTTGTATAGATATCAGTGTGTGGTTTGCCCTCAGAACCCACCAGGGAACCTTAAGCATTTCATACTTCACCTCAGAGACTTGCACCCCTACTTACTGACATTAATTGGGGGTGCAGTTGGCCATCTGTATGCGTGGGGGATTGGTTCTAGGACCCCCGTATATACCAAAATTCATGGATGCTCAAGTCCTACAATTGGACCTGCCAAACTTGCCTCTACATATTGTTGGTATTCCATATAAGGGGCTTCTGCATCCCAGGAATACTGTACTTCTGATCTGCTGTTGGTTAAGTCATGGATGCAGAAACCTCATATAGGTGGACTGGTGCAGTTCAAACTTTCAAAGTTCAACTGTTATAAATTATATGCTTTCATGATACTTCAGAGCTGTTTTGAAAATGAATGAAACATGTGTCTCTTTGCAAAAAGCTTTCCAGAATAAAACATTTTAATATTCCTTGAGAAAAAGTGGAGTTTGTAAAAGCTTTAGCTCCTCCTCATTTTCTTTTTTTTTGTCCTTTTTTTTTGAGACCGGCTGCACCGTGCTCAGCCAGTGAGCGCTGTGAGCGCACCGGTCATCCCTATATAGGATCCGAACCCACGGCGGGAGCGCTTCTGCACTCCCAGCGCCGCACCCTCCCGAGTGCGCCATGGGCTCGGCCCTCCTCCTCATTTTCTTGAGAGAGCTTGCAGCTTTAGATTCTTCTAATTATGTTATGTTTTTAGGCAGATATTTTTGAACCTCTTAAAACTACATGTATTGAAATAAAATTACATTGCAAAATAAACTGAGTAATATGTGTTTATGTGTGTCTCTCTCTCTTGAAATGACATAAGAGCAGGACTTCTTTCATACTTATGTTAGTACTTCAGTGTCTAGCTCAATGCCTAACTCATGTAGGTACTCAATATACATTTATTGATTGAAAATTTCCATATGGTCAGGGCCGGCCTGTGGCTCACTTGGGAGAGTGTGGTGCTGATAACATGAAGGCCACGGGTTCAGATCCCATATAGGGATGGCTGGTTAGCTTACTTGGGAGAGCATGGTGCTGACAACACCAAGTCAAGGGTTAAGATCCCCTTACCAGTCATCTTTAAAAAAAAAGAAAGAAAATTTCCGTATGGTCAAAGGTCTGTAATAGAAAACACTTGATAGTTTTATCCTTACTTCTTGTGATAGAATACTTTTTTATCAGGAGATAGCCATGTTCTGATTGAATATGGGCTCAAACAGTTCAAGAAAAAGATCAGAATGAACAAATATACAACTTTTACGTAAACTATGTTAAAGTTATAACAATTCAATTAAAACTGACAACAACTTAACAACTTAACTTCAATGGCTTACAAAAACTGTTCCTTTACATCACTGTCCTCCCCCACTTTGCTGGTCTCTTTTATAAGGACACTAATCCCATTCATGAGGTCACCACCCTCATGACCTAATTACCTCCCAAAGGCCCTACTTTCTTTTTTTTTTTTTGTCTTTTTTTATCTTTTTTCCGTGTCCGGCAACGGATCGCAACCCTCAGTGTTGCCCCCGTACCGGACCGGGGACCGGCAACGGGATCGCAAGCCTCGGCGTTGCTCCCGCGCCTCGCTCAGCCAGTGAGCAGGAACCGGTCTGTACATGGGATCCGAACCCTCGGACGGGAGCGCCGCCGCGCTTCCCAAGCGGCGCACTATCCAGTGCGCCACCGGGCCGGCCCTGGTCTTGTAACCTATAGGTCTGACTGTGATTCCCTACATTGCAAGTTAAATGTTTTATGATTGTTGACACCTTAGTGAAATTTTCTTGTCTTAGCCGCCACATAAATAAAATAAATAAAATCATACACAATGGATTTTGGGGAGAACCAACTGAGGAAATTAATGTGTACAGTTTCATTGTTATTAACTTGAAGTTTTTTTTTCCTTTTTGTCTTTTTTACTGACCGGTAACGGGATCGCAACCCTCGGTGTCGCGCCCGTACCGGGGACCGGCAACGGGATTGCAATCCTCGGTGTTGTGCCCACACCACGCTCAGCCAGTGAGCGGGAACCGGTCTCCACATGGGATCTGAACCCTCAGCGGGAGCGCCGCCACACTCCCAAGCGGCACACTCTCCAGTGTGCTACCGGGCCGGCCCTACATCTTTTTATATTGTGTATCCATTAACATAGATTTGTAGTTATTTTCTATGCTTTTGTGTTAGATTGTATACCAAACTTAAAAGTGATTTACACACCAACATTGCAATACTATTCTGTATTTTTCTTATGTATTTACCTTTACCAGAGAGCTTTATATTTTTATGTGGTTTTGTATTGCTGTCTAGTGTTCTTTTGTTTAATCTTGACTCTCTTTAGCATTTCTTGTAGGGCAGATCTAGTGTTAATGAGCCCTCTCAGCTTATGTTTATGTGGGAAAATTTTAACTTCTGCAGTTTTGAAGGACAGTGTTGCCAGATACAGTGTTCTTGGTTGATAGTTTTTTCCTTTCAGCACTTTGAATATATTATCCCACTCCTTGTGGACTGCAAGGTTTCTGAGGAGAAATACGCTGATAATCTAATAAGAGCTTTCTAGTACATGACGAGTTACTTTTCTCTTGCTTTTTTCGAGATTCTCTCTTTGACTTTTGACAGTTTGATCATAATGTGTTTCAGTGTGGGTCACTTTGATTTATCCTTGTTGGAGTTTGTTCAGCTTCTTGAATTTGTATATCCCTTCCTCAACTTTGGGAAGTGTTCAGCCATTATTTATTCACCTGAGTTCATACCCCTTTCTCTTTCTCTCTCTTCTTTCTGGGCCTCCCATAATGTATAAATTGTTCTGTTTGATGGTGTCCCATAAGTTCCTTAGGCTTTCTTCATTTTTCTTCATTCTTCTTTCTTTCTTTTTTTTTTGTCCTTTTTGAGACCGGCCGCACCGCGCTCAGCCAGTGAGCACTGTGAGCACACTGGTCATCCCTATATAGGATCCGAACCCACGGCGGGAGCACTGCTGCGCTCCCAGCGCCGCACTCTTCTGAGTGTGCCACGGGCTTGGCCCATTCTTCTTTCTTTTTTCTCCTCTGAGTCAATAATTTCAAATGTCCTGTCAAGGTCACTGACTCTTTTTTCTGCTTCATCAAGTCTGCTGTTAAACCCCTCTAGTGAGTTTTTCAATTCAGTTTTTGTATTCTTCAGCTTCAGTTTTTTTTTTTTTGTTTGTTTGTTTTCCCTTTTTGTCTTTTTTTTTTACTGACCGGTAACGGGATCGCAACCCTCAGTGTTGCGCCCGCACTGCACTCAGCCAGTGAGCGGGAACCGGTCTCCACATGGGA
>NW_007726507.1:27786-32571 GCF_000696425.1 Galeopterus variegatus
CACATGGGATCCGAACCCTCAGCGGGAGTGCCACTGCACTCCCAAGCGGTGCTCTCTCCAGTGCGCCACCGGGCCGGCCCTTCAGCTTCAGTTTTTAAAGACAGTTTCTGTCACTTTGTTGATATTCTCATTTTGTTCATGTGTCATTTTCCTGACTTCAGTTAGTCGTCTATGTTCTCTGTTAGCTCACTAAGCATATTTAAGATGGTTATTTTGAATTCTTTGCCAGGTATTTCTTGGATCTACATTTCTTCAACATTGGTTTCTGGAGATTTATTTTGTTCCTTTGATTGGGCCATGTTTCCTTGTTTCTTTGTATGCCTTGTGATCTTTTGTTGAGATTTGGGCATTTGAGAAAACAGCTACCTCTCCCAGTCTTTTGATACTGGCTTTGTATAGGGGAAGAACTTCACCAATCAGCCCAGCTAGAGTTTACGGGGACCTCTCAGACCTTTGTGGGGATGCATCTTCTCTGGGCCTGTGTGTGTAGTTTCCCAGTTAAAGAGATTTGCCTGCTTATTCATTGGAGCCCATAATCTCTTGGTCCCCCTGGTGTCTGTCTGTGTCACTACAGACTCTCTGGTGCTGTAACAAACTGTGGTGCTTGTGTTTGTTCTCAGTGGCACCCAACCTGGCATCCAAACTGCTATTCTGGTCAGCACTCCAAGTCAGGCAAAATAGAATCTAATTTCTTGAGCAGCCCCCTGAAAAAACAGAATATTGGACACACAGCCTACTATTTTTCCCTTCTGAGGGAATAGTGGGAGTTGGGATTTGTCTTCTGATTTTGCCACTCTGTGCAGGGGAGAGGGAATATCTAGGACAGGTAAAATGCCATGAATTTTCCTACCTGCTTCAATGCATCTCTTCTTAGCTTTGCACTTACCTGGGGTTCTGCAACCTCTTAACTAATTTTTGGAGTTTGGTTTGTATATTTTTGTTAAGTTGCTATTTTCCTCGAGGAATGAGAGGCTGGGCTGCCTATTCTGCCATCTTCCTGAGATCGCTCCACAAGTAAACATTTTTTGGTATGTTGATATGACTCTGGGATTTTAGGGTTATGGATAAGTTTGGAGTTGTAAGCCCATTATTTTAGTCCATTTCTGTTGCTTATTACAAAATACCTTAAACTGGGTAATTTATAAAGAAATAAACTGTTCCTTATTAAAGTCTTTCTGTTGCTTATTACAAAATACCTTAAACTGGGTAATTTATAAAGAAATAAACTGTTCCTTACAGTTTCAGAGGCTGGGAAGTCCAAAGTCCAGGGGATACATCTGGTGAGGGCCTTGTTGGTGGACGGTGACTTTTCACAGCAACATAGGGTGTTGTATGGTGAATGGCTTGAACAAGAGAGAGACTAACCTCACTTGCTCTCCTTTTAAGCCTGTCAGAACAATCAATGTCCATGGCTCCATAAATGGATCATCTGTTCATGAGGGTACAGTCCTCACAATCTAATCACCTCTTCAAGGCCCCATCTTTCAGTTACCTTAATAAGATTCCCCACCATCTTAACCCTGTCACAGTGGGGATTAAGTTTTAAATATATGAGCTTTTAGGAGTCACATTCAACCGATATCACTCATGCATCCCAATATTAAGTAGGTAGCATAAATGAGCAAAGTGTGCCAGTGAAGCCATAAAAGGAGTGCAGACAGGAGAAGTGGAGAGCATCTTCTCAGCTCTAGCCTGTTGATGATATGCTAGAGTGGCATCAGTGGGAAAATATTCCAATTCAGTTTCCCCAAGGGGGAAATCTTCCAATTTTTCAAGAGAAGCTGGAAATGAAGATAAAAAAAGAAAACAACTTGTTAGTGTGGAAATTCTCAAATATGAAAATGAACCTTCATGTCTCCATCATCTACCTATAATACTTATCAACTCATGGCCAATTTTACTTCACATATGATCACTCACTTTCCATACTGCAGTCTCCACCACTGGATTATTTTGAAATGAATTCAGGACATTATATCAATTCATCTGTAATTATAGAAATGCAGATTTTATAAATGAATATTTCTAATTTTATATATGTATGCACCAGTCAGAGCATATCTAGGGAGTTTCATAATCTGCAAGGGCCCATAGTTTGACCTCAGATTAGGGATCTGTGTTTGGTGCTTGCTGCTTTAAAATATTTAAAGCCATTGTCTGAATTATCCCGATAGCTTCTTCCACCTGGGACACGATGGCTCAAATGAGGATCAGTTGCTCTCAGGACTTGTCATGTGAGTGGTTCATTTGATTTGGTGATCCTCAGCCCTGGAAAAAGTTGTCAGGAATCCAGGCTCTATTTGTAGCCTTGGCTGTGTGACTTTGAGAAGGTGGAACTTTCACATTCCTAGTCCAAATTTGCCTCATAAAATTCAAATGTACTTTGTGTAATATGCTTATCTGCCAACCAGAAACACTTCCAAAGTGTCTTGGCTGAAAGTCTGGGGAGTTGGAACTTTTACTGTATTGTCTGGGTCTACCCTTTCTTCCCACTTCCTTTGTATACCTGTCCCCTCCTATTTGTTCTTTCTGCCATTTTGACTATTTTTTTCCTCTACTTAGGCTATTATCATAAATATGACAGCTGAGTTGTTAACTGGTTAAAATGTGGAAAAAGACCATTTTATGATTACACACCCAAAGATCAGTGTTTGGCAAAAATTCAGCATGTTTCTATTTCTTTGGAAATCAAAACCAATTCACTGTTTTCTTTTAAAAATTAACAACATCCAGCTGTATCAACAAATGTTTTGGACTGTGACAGGATAAATGCAGTATGTTTACTTTTCTAGTGAACATCCTACTGAGTGGCCTATACTCTTCTTTTTTAGGGTTACTGTGACTAATCTATCTAGTCCCAGGGATAATACCTTCAATAGTTTCTTTGAAAACTAAATATTTCCTAATCTAAAGTCCACACATGTACTGCATAATGTATCTGACATTGTTGCTGTTAGTTTTAATTTCTTAAAAATCAGATTTAGGTAAGATACTAATATCTCTAGGTTTTAGTTAATAGATCTGGGTTCGAGACTTTCCCCTCCCCTGATTAGATGTGTATTCTTGAGAAAATCTCTTAATTTCAATGGAACTCAGTTTCTTTTTCTTTTTAAAAATTGCCAGTTATAAATGTATTTTAAAGGGTTAAATAAAGATTTGTTTTTAAAAACAGTAGTTTCCTATAACCCCTCCACTCATTTCTACCTCTACAGTGTCAACTAAGTTCACCTCTTTTACCTATTTTATGTATCTCCATGTCTCTAAATAGCACATTGTTATCGCTAGTTCTTGGTTTTTCTATTAGGCATAATCTATTAACTTCTCTGTATAAAAGATAACATTTTTTTTCCCCTAACCTCCCCTAACCTTACCACACATGCATAACATTTTCATCTCCCTCTAAATATATAGTTAGATTATATTATAATTTTGCTTAAGTCAGTATTAAATGTTAACGTTATTATGACTATGTGTCTTAGTCTATTCAGGCTGCTATAATAAAATAGCATAAACTGGGTGGTTTATAAACAATAGAAATTTATTTCTCACTGTCCTGGAGACTGGAAAGCCCAACATCAAGGTGCCAGCAGATTCAGTGTCTGGTGAGGGCCTGTTCCTCATAGACAGCGACTTCTGTGTCCTCACGTGGTGGAAGGGACTAGCCAGCTCTCTGGCACTACTTTTATAAGGGCACTAATTCCACTCATGAGGGCTCCACCTTCATGACCTAATCACCTTCCAAAAACTCCTAATATTATCATGTTGGGGGTGAGGATTTCAACATATGAATTTTGGTGTGTGGGGGGACACAAACGTTCAGGCCATAACACTATGTAAACATTTCATAGCTGAGCCATTTTACAACTGAGTTTAATTGTAGTAAACTAGGATGATTTTCCTTTCCTATCTTTTTTTTTTTTCCTGCAGGATTTAGGAATTTAATAGTTGGATTCAGTAATTGCTTAGTTTTCAATGTATTTATCATGAAATACTTTATTAATTAACCCCAAGTTCTTTGCCAGTTGTGAGCCTTCTCAAAACATTCTGATACATTTTATCATTTCATCTTCCTCAGAAGTCCCCTAAAAAGTCTTGTTTATTTCTATACTCAGTGAAAGCTCTCATTCTATGATTTGTACATTACCATCATGGGGATTCACTTCACACTCTTCTGGGCAGGTGCCCTGGTTTCCCGTGTGTCTGATCATCCTCTTTCTCGATTTACCCCTTTATTTTGATGGAGCATATCCTCCAGTAGTTACCTGAGAAAGGGTGCATGAGAAGAAATTTTTTTGAGGTTTATTGTTTAAAGTCTTTATTTCACTTTCAGATGTCATTGATAGATTGGCTGGGTGTAGAATTCTAGGTTATAAATAGTGTTCCTCCAAAATTTTGAAAGCTTTGTTCATTTCCTTTGATTGTTATTATTGTTAGCACTTTGAAGCTATCTTGACTCTGGATCCTTTCCTTGAGACCTGCTTTTTCTCTTTGGAAGCTTATGGCATCTTCTAGATCCCAGTATTCTGATAGAAATCAGGGTATAGGGCCGAGCCCATGGCGCACTCAGGAGAGTGCGGCGCTGGGAGCGCAGCGGTGCTCCCGCCCCGGGTTCGGATCCTATATAGGGATGGCTGGTGCACTCACTGGCTGAGCAAGGCACGGGAGCAACCCCGAGGGCTGCGATCCCGTTGCCGGTCCCGGTCCCGGTCCGGTCCGGGGGCGACACTGAGGGTTGCGATCCATTGCCGGGCACGGAAAAAAAAAAAAAAAAAAAAAAAAAAAAAA
>NW_007726507.1:32584-34722 GCF_000696425.1 Galeopterus variegatus
GGTCTCAAAAAGGACCAAAAAAAAAAAAAAAAAAAAAAATCGGGGTATAAGTGTATGCACATTCAGTATAGCACAGTGATTTAGAGCATTGGATGTAGAGAATGGGCCACCTGGGATTGAATGCCAGTGTCATCACTTGCGTTGCCATCACTAAACAACAAGTTATTTAATTTTTCCCAGCTTTAATTTCTTTTTCTTTTTTTTTTTTTTTTATCTTTTTCCGTGTCCGGCAACGGATCGCAACCCTCGGTGTCGCCCCCGTAACGGACCGGGACCGGCAACGGGATCGCAGCCCTCGGTGTTGCTCCCGTGCCTTGCTCAGCCAGTGAGCAGGAACTGGTCTGTATATGGGATCCGAACCCTCCGCGGGAGCGCCGCCGCACTTCCCAAGCGGCGCACTATAGCAGTGCGCCACCGGGCCGGCCCCCCCAGCTTTAATTTCTACATCTGTAAAAAGTAGATAATAATGGTTTTGACAAGCGAATGAGATGAATATGTTAAGTAGTTAGAACAGTGCTTGGCACAGAGTAAGCCCTAACACTGACAGTGTTAGCTGCTCTTAGGATTATCCACATGTACTTGGCACTTCTCAAACCCTTGCAATCTGGAAATTCATGTGCCTCAGTTCTAGGAAATTATCTGAAATTATTTTGTGGACATTTCCATTTTTTCATTTTCTCTATACTTTCTAGAAGTAGCATTCATATACTAGACCTCTGTAATGGCCTTCTAATTTTTTATCTTTTCTTTTCTGTTTTTCATCCCTTTGCCATTTTCTTCAATTTCTGGGAAATCCTTTCAGTTTTATCTTCCAGCTATCATAAGTTTTTCAACAGCACCATTTCCATTCCATTGCTTAGGCCAGAAGCCTGGGGGTTATCTGATTCCTTGGTATCTCTCACCTCTTCTTCAGTCTAATCCATCAGCAGCTCTTGTGGGCTCTTCCTCCTGAATATATCCCAAACATCAATTTCTTTCTCCACCTCTATCACCCTCGCCCAAGACTCCGTCATTGTGTTAGTCCATTTCTGTTGCTTATAACAAAATACATGGAATTGGGTAATTTGTAAGAAAACAACATTTATTGCTTATAGTTTCTAAGGCTGAGAAGTCCAAAGTCCAGGGAACAAATTTGGTGAGGGTCTTCTTCAGTGGTGGCTTTACAGCAATGCAGGGGTCTCACATGGCAGAAAATGGTAGAGCAGAGAGAGAGACAGTAACCTTCTCATTCACTCTTTTTTTTAAGCCACCAGAACCATCCCCATTATTCCAAGAGTGGATCAATCTGTTCAGGAAGGCGCAGTCCTCATAATCCAATCACCTCTCCAAGGCCCCACCGTTCAACTACCACAATAGGATTTTCCACCCTCTTAACACTGTCACAGAGGAAACTAAGTTTTGGGGGGACATTAATCCACAGCAATCATCTCTGGTTTGGAATATGGAGAAAGCCTCTTCACTGAGCTCCTTGCTTCCATTTTTGACTTTTCTACAGTATATCCTCAGTAGCCATAGTGATCTCTTAAAAATGGCAATCATGTCATGACAAAAAGATCCCATCACTCCCCTGAGTACTGCCCTGTCCCATGGCCTGCGAGGCCCTGTGCTATCTGATGCTTGCCTTCCTCTGACCTCATTCCTCCCACGCATCCTCCAGCCACACTGCACTCCTGCACGCTGGCCTACTTTCTGTTCTCTGACATAGCAGACTCTCTCCTATCTTGGAGCCTTAGCACTCGCTGTTTATTTTCCCCAGGATTCTCTGCCCTCACATTTTCTCAGGATTGCTTTCTAATTATTGAGGACTTAGCTCAAATAACATCTGCTGAGAGAGGTCTCTGTGACCACCCTTTCCTTTTACCCAGTCACTTTCAGCAACAACACCCTGTTTTTTTTTTTCGTGTCCGGCAACGGACTACAACCCTCAGTGTTGCGCCCGTACTGGACCGGGACCGGCAACGGGATCACAACCCTCAGCGCTGCGCCCGCCCCTCGCTCAGCCAGTGAGCGGGAACCGGTCTGTATGTGGGATCTGAACCCTCGGCGGGGGCGCCCCCCCGCGCCCCAAGCGCCCCCCGCCACCGCGCACCCCCCCGCCCGCCGCGCCTCCACAAGACTCCTTCACCATACCACCACTA
>NW_007726507.1:35205-36177 GCF_000696425.1 Galeopterus variegatus
GAGCGCCGCCGCGCTTCCCAAGCGGTGCACTGTAGCAGTGCGCCACCGGGCCGGCCCGACAACACCCTGTTTTAATGCCTTTGCAGCACTCATGACCCTATTGGCAATTATTTATTTGCTTACTTAATTGCCTGTATTATTTCTTTGTGGTGTATCTAAAATAGTACCTACCCACAGTAGCCACTCTGTCAGTATTTGTTGAATGAATGACTGTATTTCCTTAAACATTGTTGAAAAGGTGACAGTTTTGAACAGTGCTCAGGTGATTTGGCTTCTTCTATTCCCTCCTTTTATGCTCTTTGACACACTTATTTTTTCAGCTTTACTGAGATGCAATTGGCTGTTACATAAACTGCACCTGTTTAAGGTGTACAATTTGGTGAGTTTTGACATATATCTACACCTGTGGGACTGTCCCCACCATCAAGCTAATGAACACATCCATTGCCCCAAGAGTTCCCTCATGCTCCTTATAATCCATCCCTCCTCACTGCTCTTGCTGCACCCCCAGCCTCCAGGAAACCACTGATCTGTCTGCTTTCTGGCACTATAGATTAGTTTGCATTTTTGGGAATTTTACACAAGTGGAATCATTCAGTATGTACTATTTTTTTGGCCTGGCTTATACTCAGCATAATTATTTTGAGATTCATCCATGTTGTTGGGTTTATGTTCCTTTTTATTGCTGAGTAGTAGTCTCCTGTATGGATATAACACACTGCCAGAGACCAGCTCCAGTCGAGTTGTGGGTACCCGAAAAGGGAGAGGGAGGGTCGGCAAAAATAAACACAGACAGAGACCTCAATGCATCAGTATGCATGTTCTTTCTTTGCGGGCTGTCAGCATGTTGCTGCTGGAGTGCAATAGAGCATGAGACAATGCCTTTTATTTAGATTTTTCTCTGCAGGGGGTTTTTGGGTATTATTATTGTATCAGCAAGCTTAAACCAATAGTCCAAAAAGCAGGGAGGAA
>NW_007726507.1:37415-49968 GCF_000696425.1 Galeopterus variegatus
CTCCAGCGGCCTTTCCAACTCGGAGAGGGCAGCCCAAGCTGACTCCTTTAGGATCCTGCCATGGCGTGGACCGCACCAACACACTTTGCTTAACCGTGAACTTATTAACATTTGGGTTGTTTCCAGTTCCACATGCTTACAAATCAAGCTGCTGTGAGCATTGTGTGGTCATATGCTCTCATTTCTTTTGGTTAAATACCTCAAGGAGAGAAGTGGCTGGGATATAGATACTTATTTAATCTGGCACATTTTCAAAT
The DNA here is from genome assembly GCF_000696425.1 of Galeopterus variegatus. NCBI lineage: Eukaryota > Metazoa > Chordata > Mammalia > Dermoptera > Cynocephalidae > Galeopterus > Galeopterus variegatus. The sequence continues at coordinate 37,673 of NW_007726507.1, forward strand.
CCCTGTTTTAGTTCTGAAGGAACTGGAGGGCTCGGTGAAGGATTTCTAACTTATCCAAGATGCCACAGTGAAAGTGAGATATATTACTAGACCTTTAGTTCTGAAGGAACTGGAGGGCTCGGTGAAGGATTTCTAACTTATCCAAGATGCCACAGCTTTTAAAGGAGTGAAAGTGAGATATATTACTAGACGTTTGTGACCTCAAAGTTCATCCTTTTCTGGAAGCCTATGCTCTACAGTGACTTTTGACCTGGCTGCCTGTATGGCCTGTTGGTATGTGCTGAGATGCTGCTTAGACTGTTGGCTCTTGTGAAGGCCCCTGGGTGCCTGCTAATGCCTGCGTGTGCTGCTTACTAGGACTAGCAAGTGTTGCTTACTTAGTACTTAGTCAGCCAGTATTTACAGAGGCTACTTTCAGCCAGCGTTTTGCTAAGCAAGGCTCCTGCTGGCCCATACCTTTGATAAAGAACTTAATTTTACTTAAGGTGGGTAAGGTCTATGTGTTGTTTGCTTCAGGCCCAGTGAATGAAGGCTTCCATAGATTCAGTGATCAACCAAGGTGAGACTCTCATGTGATCAGTGTCTTAGACTAAAACTGCTTGCCCAGGTCATAGTAGTTAAACGTTTAACTGTACAATTATAAAGTTCAGTCTCATTACCCCCTAATAATCTCTGGAAATTTTCAAGGTCAAAATATTCTGCCCTCTTCTTGAATCCAGTGCCTAAAGCCGTATACGTGGCCCCACCGAGATCCTTTGCTATTTTGGTCCCCAAATTCCACCCTAATTCTCAACATTTCTGTTCAAGTGTGCTGGATACTAGAGTTTTGAGGGGAACTGAAAAGATGATACTCTTGTTCTTTGTCTAGGATCTGAGCCAAATGTGAAGACAAAAGAGTAGTCAGGTAGGAAACCCAAACATCAGCTTTATTACTGAGAAAGCTAACATTGAAGAATATGGCTGGTATGGGGCAAGTTGGCCGCTTACTAAAATTTGGAATAGGGTAGATTTTCCTATGCAATCTCTGCAGCCCTGGGCCTTCCGGGCAGCAAGGCCAGTCCTAGTAAGTGCACTGAAACCTGTGAAAGGAACCTAGTGACCTTGGCTGACCTTGGCTTACTTTATTTGTAACAGTGGGCATAATCTATTAGTCTTAATTGATCCCTAGAGAAGAAAAAAGTTATATAAGCCATTCTGCCAGGATGCTCTGGCTCCGTTTTGGGATTTTCTCATAATAAGCTCCTGCCTTCCATTCGTATGCTGTGTCAATCCATCTCCTTTACTTCTAATCATCCACTTCCACTCTGTAACTTGCTTCTCACTTCGAAACTTTCTCAGCATTGGAATGTAGGTGTAATCTCCTTTGTGGACTTCAATTGCAGGTGTCATTTTTTCCTGTATCAGATAAACTCTTTATCATATCAGCTCTCAGTCAAAGCAATTTCTTCCAAGTGCCAGAAGAATACTCCCTGTCTCCTATTGTTTTAGAGATTGCTCACCATATGACTATTTTCTGTTGGAATTTAGTTTCCTGCTCTCACCAACTATGTAGGACAAGCATGCCCTGAACCGAACAAATGACCAAACATTTCCTGGCCTGGGTTACCTGCACTACCTCCCTCTCCAGGTAGTTTGTTGCATCAAAACTCAGATGTCCCCAGGAGAGTGACTGTCAGAATTCTAGCACTGCAGTTTAACAGTATTAAAAGGACTTTATACAAGTAGTCGAAATAGCTGACATAACTTCCTTCAAAATAAGAGGAGGGTTATTTCCTAATGGTGGTCTCCTTTCATCATGGGATAACATGATAAATATGTATGTTTTTTGTTTTCCCATGGCTCTTTTAGTATTTAAGAGAAATTTCAAAGTTTTACTAATAAAGGGCTTTGAAAAACAAATCAGGAAATTGGAAGCAGGAGCAAAAAAGAATTTATTTGTTTTGATTCTGACATTGTTATTTTTCTGGGTTATATGCAACAGATGTTATTAATAACAACCACCGCCAAAATAGCTAGTATTTATTGAGCACTTAAAATGCCCCAGGCATAGTAGCTAGAAGTGGTCAGAACAGAAGGCTGGCAGTTTGTACTAGATGCCAAGGACTGATCCCTGGTTTTCCTATGAAATTCTTGAGCTCAGCAACACTCTTTATTCTGATTAGTTCTGGCTAAAGTACTCACTAGGTGCATGTCCTTCTGGCCTAGAAAGTGAGGGTGGAGAAAAAACATTTCTGATCCTTTGTAGTTGTGGATTCAGGGTTTAACTTCTGGTTGAAAGTGTGCAGGGAAAGGATGAATGTCCACTTTCACAGGATTGTAAAATTTCTGACTTGCTCTGGTTCCATCCTCTTTTTGGGGGGTGATTGGTTGATGTGGTCAAGGATCTGTTTTGCTTATGTATTCTTTCAGGAAGTCCACTACAAATAGTTCAGAATGAATAATGAATGTTAGAAAATATTCTTTGAATTTAGGATCATGAATGTTTGAATCAGGTGATTACTTCAAAATAAAAGAGTTATCCAGACATGTAAATTAGGATATTATCCTTTCAGCATGGATATTATTCTTTCAGAATGTCAGTTAATATATATACTGTGCACCTATATTCAGCACCTTGTAAGGCACATGAATTAATGGTTTAGTAAAGCGAATAGCAATGATCAGGATGTGATATTTGAGTAGCAAGAATAATATTTTATACAAGTGAAACTCATGAACTTTTATTATTTTATTTTTATTTTTTCATATATATACACTCAGGAGTCAACTTTCTTTTTTTGTCCTTTTTGAGACCGGCTGCACTGCGCTCAGCCAGTGAGCACACCGGTCATCCCTATATAGGATCCGAACCCACGGCGGGAGCGCTGCTGCACTCCCAGCGCCGCACTCTCCCAAGTGCGCCATGGGCTCGGCCCAGGAGTCAACTTTCATTATCTTCACTTGTTGTTTACTAGCTTAGCCCATGGCAAGTTGTTAATCTTGAAAAGCCTCTTTTCACTCATGCTAAATGAGGGTAATAATGGTACCTGCTCGAAAGGGTCATTGGGGGAACTAAACGAGATATGTAAGGGACCTGTCACAGGGCCTGATACATAATGAGGACTCAATAGATGGTAGTTGTTGTCAGGATTAGTAATTTGCTCATGGCTGAAAAACCTCATTAATCTCATTTATTACAACTTGTAATCAATTTTCTTCTCATAATTCTAGGATTTAAACAGGCTGTGAGAATTTCTTTTTTTTTTTTTTTTCCTTTTTGTCTTTTTTAGTGACCGGCAACGGATCGCAACCCTCAGTGTCGCGCCCGTACCGGACCAGGACCGGCCACGGAATCGCAACCCTCGGTGTTGCTCCCGCACCTCGCTCAACCAGTGAGCGGCCGGTCTGCACGTGGGATCCGAACCCTCGGCGGGAGCACCGCTGCGCTTCCCAAGCGGCGCACTGTAGCAGTGCGCCACCGGGCCGGCCCAGAATTTCTGATTATAATCTTAATAATGTTTGATCTGGTGAGCTGAAGCCAGAAAAGGTTGTTGGGAAAAGGACAACAAATCCTATTATAAATAGCATGCTGCCACTGTGGGATAAACGTGTCTTTCCAGCTGGTTTTGTTGACAAGATGCTTTATTTTCCCCTTTGGTTATTTTGTCCTGAAGGTGGAGCAGGTGCTATTTCAGGATAAATACTTGCCATCCCATTTGCCCACCCTTCTCTAGGCCCTGACTTGTCCTACCTGTCATCCCCACTCCCTTTCATTCCATTTTCTGCAGGGATCTCCTACCTGGAAGCTTCGGTATTTGTCAGGTTCCCTCATGAAAACCTAAGAACGAGACAACAATTGAGTCATCTCAACAGCCTGGCTCCTCATGGAGGCATCAGGTTGTTCTCAACTTTTGGGGAGCTACTTGAAATAACCACCACTTCCTCTATTTTTATTCCTTTTTCTTCAGTTCCTTTTGTCTTGATTATAGAAATAGTAGTTGAAAGCAATTTCAAAGATAGTAGATAGTGCAAAAAATATAAAGAAGAAAAAAATCATTCATAATTTTATGTACAGAAGCAATCAGTGAAAATTTTAGAGACTTTTCATTTAGTCGATTTCTGGGTTTATTTTAACATAGCTGGGAGCATTCTGTCTATACCACTTTATCTACTTTGCTAAAATTCTGCTTTTATTATCATTATTTTTATTTTTTGGTTACTGGCCAATATGGGGATCTGAACCCTTGACTTTGGTGTTATAAGGCTGCACTTTAACCTAACGAGCTAACTGGCCAGCCCTGTCTATACCATTTAATCTTGATTTTGGGGGGGATTAACCTTCTAACATAAGTATTTCTCTTTGTTAAAATGATGTTTACATTTTAAATAGCTCTATAATATTTCATTGTATGGCTGTACCATAATTTATTAGCCAAAAAGAGAAATCAAAAGGGAAGTTGGCCAAGGTCACCTTTTTCTCTTCCCCCAGGAGGCTCCTTAAGGCCACTATGCAAATGTAGCCCCCTCCTCCCAGCTGTCAGCACTGAGTGCCCAGCAAATCACAGAAGTTCCTGTCACACCATCCTCATCAGGAATGGGGGCACTTTCTAAACTTCAATTTGTATAACTAAATAGGGCCATTCAAGTGACTCTTCCAGGGAACAAAGAAGATCTATTAAGGGACTTTGACATCATCCAGACAGAAGCACCTGACACCTTTTCTTACGAAATAAGTAAAAAAAAAAAAAATTAAAGTTTTGCTCTACCAGACATAGCCACATATGTGTAAAGCACAACCCTGTCACCTGGAAGTGCTCAGGAAGTGTTACGTCTCTCCATCCTCCATTCCTTCTCAGTTTGACCACACTTCTGTGTCATTCACTCTGGGAATACAAAGCTTTCCAGAGACCTGACCTGTTTCACAATGTGCGTGAATACACCCTCGTGCTGACCCCTGATGGCCTCCAGTGAGATTCTAGTCAGAGCTGCTTTCAGGGTGTGTTTGCAGTTGATCCTTTCTTCAAATAGAATTTATTCAACTTGTATGTATTCAACTTGTATTTTTACAGCCAACATGCTCTGAGCATTTTGTCATGGAAAAGAATGTGCTAATACAAGAATAAACAATGCATAGCTAGTGTCCCTCTTTAGACAGGTAGAGGCGTTTATAAAGTGTGCCTTGTTACCAGCCTGTGCCCCACAAATACACTTTGTGCTGTCTGTGAGAAAGGGTGTGTCACCTGCTTTCTTGGAGGTTTAGTTTCACGGAACCATATTGTTGTGCCTTGTTACCAGCCTGTGCCCCACAAATACACTTTGTGCTGTCTGTGAGAAAGGGTGTGGCACCTGCTTTCTTGGAGGTTTAGTTTCACGGAACCATATTGTCCTTGTCTGGTTTCGCCAACAGTGCCTGGTTAGAATGCGCATTGGGCCCCTGGGGCACTGCCATCAGAGGCTGTCTCTGACCCTGTCTCCAGATTCCAGACCATGCTCTTTACTACATTCCATTGCAGGATTCCAATCTTCACCAGAGGGCCCACGGGTGCGGTGTCTCAAAGTAGACTCTTACCTCCCAAAGAAAGTGATTGCTTCCTTGAATTATTTTAGATAAAGAAGTGAGTTTCTACAAGTTTCATAAGACATAGATGCTCAATACCATATTATTCTTGCAGGTGTTTATTAGTTTTGGACAAAAATTCTAATAGAAATAGAAAGAAGAAAAACTGAGACAGATTCCAAAGCTCTTTTGAAATTATTCTTAGTCCCTTCTGATATTTCCTTAACTGGCCTTCTTTTGCTTTAATATTTCCAACAGAAATGCTTTGCTAGTGCTACGAGGCGTGGCTTTGGCTAGGTGCCTTCGTTTTTTCCAGAGTTAGCCTTTTTCTCTACATAACATTGCATCCTGGCTCTGTGAAATCCCTACTGAATTTGGAGAAATTATGTTTTGGCATCCAACCTGCTTTTCTGGAACACAATGTAATGCTGATGACATAGCCTGGTCACTCCACTTGACAATAAGTTTGCTTGTCTCATTTCGCTTAAATCTTCAGTGGTGAGTAAGAACAGAAGTAGAAAGCCTTACTTACAACAGTTTATTATATGTTTCATGCCGGTGATAATTACTTTTATAATGCCACTTGTGAATAAATTGATTAGAGTAGGATGAATCACCTGACTGGCCAATAGCTATTGGAATGACTGTCCACACATGACTTTGCTGCACTGTTACAAAACGTGGCAGGATAGACCTGCTGTGCCATTGCTGCCGACGTTCATTTGTAACACTGCCTTAAGGAAATGAAGAGATGACAGCAAATTGTTCCAGCAGCTCAGCTTGCCCTGCCAACAGTTCGGTGGAGGAGTTGCCAGTGGGACTGGAGGCATATGGGAACCTTGAACTTGTTTTCACAGTGGTGTCAGCTGTGATGATGGGTCTGCTCATGTTCTCTCTGGGATGCTCCGTGGAGATCCAGAAGCTATGGATGCACATCAGGAGACCCTGGGGCATCGCTGTTGGACTGCTCTGCCAGTTTGGGCTCATGCCTTTTATAGCGTATCTCCTGGCCGTCAGCTTCTCTCTGAAGCCAGCCCAAGCGATTGGTGTTCTCATCATGGGGTGCTGCCCAGGGGGAACCATCTCTAACATTTTCACCTTCTGGGTTGACGGAGATATGGATCTCAGGTAAGTTACTCTAGGGAAGCTCAGCAGTCTTGCCCTGATCCTGCCTGGGGGGATAAATGACACTTTTGTGTTAAAAACTCTTCCAGTCTTTTGGTAGAGATTCCAGTGGGAAACATTACAAACATTACAGATACTTGTTCAACCATGGAAGGACTTTTTTCTTCTGATCTCAAAATTTGCTTTGCTGAGATCATCCTCTGTTTTATTGGCAACTACTGCTCTGAGTAGTGGGATTTGGGTTATATATAATAGTGGAGGCAGGTTTCCACCTCACCCAGTGGCCCTTCCTAAGCAGTAGATCATTCTCACCCACACTGGCAACTTTAACAACGATCTCCTGGGATATAAGCCGAGAATCCCAAGAAGCTAATGGTGGTGGTTTGGTAGCAGTCTTAGTGCTGGTAGTTGCCTAACCAGAAAGAGGCCCTTGTAGCTCTAATCAGTAAGTGTTGCCTGATCACCTCCTTTATGAAATAAATATTTTGGGGGACTGCATAAAGGAGCTTTAGGGAGGTAACTGATAGACATGTCCTGCTTTAAGTGTCTGTGCTGGCCTGTTGATTTGACTTAGCGACATGAAGGCTCCCATGACTGAAATAGTTTTTTCTTGTTTTGCAGATACTTATCATTCGTCACTAGGCTCTCATTCCTTTCATTTAAGCCAGTGACCTTATTCCCAATTGTGGTGTCAATAAATATCCCTGGGAGACATTAAGCTTTATAATTTATTTACACTTTAATGAGGATGAATTAATCCCATACTTTTTGGAGTACATATTTTGATGGGGGGTGGAAAAGGAGGACATTTGGGGAAAGAATTAGGAGGATCAGACATGCGGGGGAAGAAAGAGCCAAAAACAACGGTTTTTCTAGGTTCTTTGTTTACTTGTGAACACACCGTTTCACCTCCTGCCCAGGGAAAGAGCTATACATGCAGTTAAGCCTTTGTTTCGTGTGTATGACATTTAGTTGAGATTTACCATACGATGAATGAGAGAATCAGAGTTGATGACTGAGCTGGGAGTTGACTTCAGTGAGAGTCAGCTGCAAGTATGAGTTTCCAGTTTCCTGCATGTGTTGAATGTTTACCATATGGAGCATATTTCACCTATAAATTTTAATGGGTTCATACCATAGAGACTAGTAATTAACTTTCATATGGCAATGTCTTTTAGTTACCTACTTATGAGAGATTTGGAAAAAAAAAATCAATTGATGAATTTTGTATGTTACTACTGAGTTACTAATATGTAATACTGCTTATTCAAATTCAGTAAAGTTGATCAATAACATAACTGGAAAATGCTAAATATTTTTTCATGTATCATGTATCAGTGATAAATTCTAGGACCTGAAGGTTTTAAATAAAATTAATATTTATTAAGTACCCTGATAGGCATTGGATAGATGCATTCCTATATATCTCTTCTTGGCTCTCATAATAACCTTGTAAGTGACCTTTTATTATTCTGAATTTTATAGCTGAGAAAATTGTGATTCAGATTGGTTAGGTAGCTTGCTAAAAGCTACAAACAAGTATGTCGGAACTCAGATTTGAATTCACATCTGTTTTGTATCAGTCTGCAATTTAGGCATTTTTTTCCCCGTGGCATTTAGCAACACAACTAGATCTTCTGTTTTGAGTAGAAGCATAAATCTTTAAACAATGTTCTCAAACACTTCTGTTCTGGGAACGAAAATTTTTATTACCTTCATCTTTTACTAGTCAGCATTGTAAGAACACCACCAATGAATAGGAAGTCTATGAAAGATAAAGCTCATTTTTACTTCTCTTTGCCAAGTCTATCCTTAATTAGCTTTTAACTTTGGTCAAATTATTTACCCTATCTAAGCCTCACCTTCTCATCAGTAAGATGGGGTCAAATTATCTATTCCCTACAAGACTATATTTTAAGGAGGAAGTACACACACACACACACACACACACATACACAAACACACACACACACACAGAGGATGCCAGGTACATAGTAGATATGCAATAAATACTAGCTACTTTCCCTTTTCTTTCTAAATTTTGATTTTGCAGTTCACAAACAAAACAAAATTAAAAAACAAGCTAAAAATAAACTGTAGAAAAATAAATTTTAAAGTGGGGAATAAATATTAGATTTTCTTTTTTAACATAAATATGACTTTGTATTTGGCTTTTAAATTCTATAGCAAGACTAAATACATTTTTTTCTTTTTTCTTTTAATTTTTATTGAATCAAAATTGATTATACATATTTTTGGGGTTCAACATTGAGATATGTAGATCAAATCAATATTACTAGCATATATATTGTTACAAGTTGTAATTATTATTTATGCCCCTTGTCTAATCCCTCCCCATTACCCTTTCCCTTCCCCCTCCCCCCTCTAATCACCCTAGATTTCTTCCCTCCCTCTGAAAGAATAATGGTTACTCTATTGATTTGCTGCCCAAATGATCTGTCCAGTGCTGAGAGGCATGATCAGGTCTCCCAATACTATCATAGAGCAGATGCTTCTTCTGTCACTCTGAAATGGGCTCTGTGGAGAGAGACATCTTCCTCCTTTCTTTGTCTCTGCTGGTGACTCCTTGCATCAATGCACTCCAGTGGCCAGCGGACCATCTGCATGGTGGTTGTGGCATCTAGCCACCTTCCCAGCAGCCATGGTTATCGTGATGGCTCTGGTGGGCCACCCACATGGAGGAGATGTTTTTGGCATGCTCCTTGGGGCTGGTGATATGCCTGGTTGTGGAGAGTGTCTGATCCCCAGCTCCACGCCCCGGGTCCCTGAGTGGGCCCCGAGGTGCTGGCATGGTGAGCCTGGTTGTGGGAGGGGGATGCGGTCCCCTTCTCCATGCCTTGGGCCCCTACACAGGGCCCTGAAGTGCTGTCACAGTATGCCTGGTTGTGGGAAGGGGGTCTGGTCCCCAGCTGCTAGCCCCGGTCCCCTGGTGGGCTCCAAGGCATTGGTGGTGTGCCTGGGCTGGAACTAATTTTTTGTCCTTTGCTTATTTCTAACACGGGTGACCTTACTGTGGGAACCAGTACTTGAGCTGTGTGGTTGAGCTAAATTGCTGCTTTGCTGCTGTTTCCCTAGGGAAGGGTTTTTGTGCAGCTCAGGGTTTAATGGTTGACTTTGTAGGTACTTCTGGCTCTCCAGATACTCAATGCACCTGGGTTGTGTAGAAACTCTGGTCTGGGCCTGAGTTTTCTCATCAAACTGTACCCGATACAATTCTATATCCTTGACCAGTCTGCTGTGCTGATTGGGGGCAGGTCGGCTGTCCTTGCTGTGTCTCAGTGTTCTCCCCGTGGGCCTGTGTCCCCCACTGCCTGTGCTCCAAACACTTCCATGGACAGGCCCTATGCTGGTCCCTTGCATTGACTCACTGGCCTCTGAATGGCTCCCCTTTTTCAGCTGTTCTGGCTCCTCGCTCCTGCGTAGGTCCATGGGAACCCTATTAGTGATCTTGCTGTCCTGGGAGTGACCAAAGTCCCTTTCTCCTTTTCCACCTCCAAGCAACTCCATCTAAAGGGCACCGCGGCGGCTTCTGCTGGTTCTTGCTCCTGCTCCATGCGCTCCAGCATTAAAGTGGCCATAGCCTGAAATGCTGAGAGCTGTTTTTTCTTTCTCTCATCGTGGTTTCTGCCACCTTCATGAGTTCCATAGGTCTCTCCTCCTCTTTACCTGAGCTCTAGCAGCCCCAGCTTGGCTGATGTTAAATTTTTAGATTTGTAAATTTATTGATTTGTGGGAGGGAGTGATGCTGGGGACCATCTCTTCCGCCATCTTGACCGGAACTCCTAGATTTTCAAAAGCTTATAGATATGAGACTAACAAAATCTTAATTCTCAGTAAAAGTTTCAAATGGGAGAAAATTCCATATTGTTGAATGAAACAATATCCAAGTTTATTACATTTATTCACAACTGATTACCAACAAAATCACTTTTAAGCAAAACTCAGTGGACATTCATTCACAGAAATTCTATCTGTTTTTAATGCTGGATAAAATTCAACAGCATTTAATGCAACATCTTCATTTTATAAGTGAGAAAATTGAGGTTTAGCTCTCCACGGATGACCCCAAACATGTTTCTCATGCCTTCACTCTGTGCTTCATTCAATCTACTTGCAGTTCTCCATATGTTCACCCCAATAGGCATTTCAGAATGAACAGGTTTGAGCCAGTCTCTGCACTGAGTATCAGACGATGCTGCCAATCTTTCTCCCAGTCAACCTGGGCTCATGATCGTAGCATTCCCCTGTCACTCCCCTTGTTCCTCACCTTGGTCACCCAGTCCCCTGCCGAGACTTGCAGACCAGCTCTTGCTCTGTTCTTCACAGCTCTGGCTTCCTGTCTGTCTCCACTGCCACTTCCTCAGGTCAGGTCCTCACAGTTTCTTTCTTGGCCAATAGCTCTATCTTCACAACTGTTCCCTGCACCTTCAGTTTCTCCATTACAATTTTGTGGTAAGTGGATAAGGCAGGCTCTAGGGTCAGATTGCCTATATTCAAATCCGGACCTTGGGCCTCTTTTCTGTAACTGAAATCATAACATTTTCCTTATGATACTGTGATGAGAAAATGAATATGTTATACATATAAAGGCTTCTCAACAATTACTAATTTGGGTAAAAACTACAAAGCCAGAGTACCTTCCTTCTCCAGATTTATTTCTCACTAACTGCTTAAGCACAGCTGGTCTGTAATCAAAATGGACTACTCATTGTTCTGTAAACACACCCCACGTTTTTTCAACTTTTCTTTTGCCCATGTTGTTCTCAGATCCTGGAATGCTGGCGGGCCTTATTCTGTCCCCTCCAGTCAGAATGTTATCCTTTGTTACATCTGTTCTAGAAAGCAATTGACTGATACCTGGGACCTTTCACATGTTCAGGGATGGGTTAAATGTAGACTGGTCTTGGATGGCCTCAGCTGGGACAGTTGGGCTCTCCTCTACATGTCTCTCATTTTCCAGCAAGCTAGTCTAGACCTAATCACATGGCAGTGGCAGGGTTCCAAGAAAGGGGAAGCATGCAAGGTTTCTTGACCTGGGCTTGAAACCAGTTCATCATCACTTTCGCTACATTCCATGGACCAATGCAAATTGCAAGTCCAGCATAGATTCAAGGAGCGGGGAAGTAGATTGTGCCTCTTTATGGGATGAGCTGCAAAGTCACATTACAGAAGGCATGAATAAGGGAGGGGTGAAAAATTATGGACGTTTTTGCAATATAACACACTAGAGATGGACAGAATTTCTGCCTTGAGGGTAGGACATGAAAATTAATATCTGGCAGGACAGTGTCTGATTTTCTAACTGGGTCATCTCAACAGATTATGTAAATTCTCTATGCTTCAATTTCCTTGCTAAAATAAGGAAAAACAGGGCTGGCCAGTTATCTCACGTGGTTAGAGGGTGGGACTGATAACTCCAAGGTCAAGGGTGAGCATCCCCATATTGGCCAACTGCAAAAAAAAGAAAAAAAAAGGAAAAAAATACTTTGCTCATGGGTTGTTGTGAGGGATGAATGAGGTAATATATACAAAGTGCTGGGCCAGCCCGTGGCTCACTTGGGAGAGTGTGGTGCTGATAACACCAAGGCCATGGGTTTGGATCCTATATACGGAT